>NW_027041164.1:0-95000 GCF_037179485.1 Ochlerotatus camptorhynchus
ATTATAAATTTTTTTTTAAGAAAGTTACCAGTATACGCTCTTCACCAAATATTAGGGCATTTTTTCAGTTTTCTTGAAAAAAAAAATTATAAAGATCGAAGGGGGGGTGTTTTGAGATAATCATCGTTTTACGTTTTTTAAATACTAATTTACTAAGTTTTTCTTTCAGTGTATTTTTTTCCGCAAAGATAATTTAACTACCTAAAACTTCTTCTCATATGCCATTTTGATCAGATCAATAGTTTTCAAGTTATGATTTTTTGAAAAAAAATAATCCATTTTTTTATACGCCCTTTTCAAAAGTTACTCTGGAGGAAAAAATCATATTTAAATGAAAAATGCAACCATTAGGCCGTTCGCAATGCTGAATATCAAAATTGTTTCAAACTACTCGTCAATTCTATAATTTGAAACTGTCAAAAATAAACTGCAACACGATCAGCGCAACGCACAGTTCTAAAACATGTTTGTAATCATCAAGTTCCATAAACTTTACTGTTCTCTATGAAGTTCTCCGTTTTTTTTTGTGGAGCTCTTCGAAACATCTTCAACACATCCAAAGAAATTTGAAACAGAGTTCGATTCGTGTTTCAAACTCGCTCAGAAATAAAACAGAATAGTCGAGCAGTTGCATATCTGGTGCAAAATAGTGCTCGAATAATGAAACTGCAACTCAGCATTGCGAGAGGTGCGTTTCTGTTCTAGTTTCAAATTGAAACAGTCCTTATAAAATACAACAGCATTGCGAACGGCCTTAGTAGCAGCGAACACGTGAGAAATGTTTCATTCAAATCGGAAACACTCATGACCAACCGGTTTGCGTTTTGGGCTGGAAATGCTCTATTGCGAATTGCGTTATTCGATTTGTTGGATCGTATCGTTGGAAGGAGATTCTTAAATTCCCGTGGATTTCGCGTAAGTGCCTCTGCTTACGGGTCCACCCCACCGTTTTTGGCCCTTCATACAGCGATATTGTGAATTCAGATCGGTAGCTCAAATTGATCTTGCTATTAAGTGGAGCTGCATACAAGACAAGATCTTCGAAGGGATGGTGGCTACCTTACATACATACATACATTTTAAGATCTCCTAATTTACACATTTTTTGACAGCTGTATATAAACATAAAAAATGTGTTTTTTTACACATTAATGTGTTTACGCTGGTTACCGTGCACACATTAGATCCGTTTGCGTTGCGTTGATGTAATTTGACAGTTATACAATAGATTTAGCATCACTTTGCCGCAACGCGTCAGATCTAGATCTAATGTGGGTGGCCTTTAGCCAAGATGCAATTAGATATAGAGGTGTTGAGGAAATGAGAGATGCGATAGAGGTGAACAGTTCATTTACGCATACACAACATTATTATTGGGTGGGGAGTTGCGCAGCAGTTGAATGTGTGCAACTAGAACATTCAGCAAAACGGACCAAGAACAATATCGCTGCCATCATCGTCATTGAATATTCAAAATAAAGCTAACTATCACTTTCTCTCTCATTTAGCATCTGAAGCATTTCTGCTCTTACAACTGAGTCCGCATGAATGGTCCGCATTCACAAAAAAAAAACGAAACCATCTTGTCATTAAATCGTTGTTAAACACTCAAACAATCATAAAAACAAAACTACTCAAATATTAAGTTTTTTTTTTAATTTTCATTGCGGAAATTGAATGGCTATTAAGTAGCTTCCATTATATTGTTTCGAAGATGTAGCAGAAGTAGTATTGTAAGTTTACTTTAACAATGTAATTAATTTATTAAACACAAATTGACAAAAGGCCGAAAAAACTCGGGAAAACGACAAAGTGAACCGGTGCGAGAGCGCGCTTTCCCGAGTTTTTCGACCTTTCGTAATTCTGCTTTTTGTGATTCAGCCTTTGGTGTATTTCGGCCTTTGTGTTTTTTGACCTTTTGTGATTCAGCCTTTTGTTATTCGTCCTTTCGTAGTACTCCCGAAATCAGTGGTATAAAACTTTCATTGGAATTTTCAAATCGACACATTAATTGGGCACGATGAAAGTTAACGCTCTCCTTCCAAGTCCGCATCGTGCTCTCTTGTCGTGCGGATCTATTTGCTTTTTGCTGAAGGAAGTGTTACTGTTACTCAATATTACCTGTAAAATTTCTACCTTGTTTGACTCTTATTCCTCTTAGATCCTTGTTTGGACCCTACCCGAGGTAATCCTGCTTGGCCATCGACTTGGAAAATTCCTCTTCGATCCTTCGGATACGCCTTTTTAATTGAAACTTAGCGATCGATTCAACCTCTGGTGATGAATTAGAGAACGTCAAAAAGAGTGTTGTGAGCAGAATTTGTTTCCGTGAGACATACACGGAGATGAAAAACTACCTAATTTAAGTACTTTTCCCTCAATTCCGGGGTTCAGCCCAATAACCCAAATTTGAGTAAATCGCATATAGTAGTTTCCATTTAACACCAACAAAAAAATTACCTACTTTTAAGTATATTCTACCCAAAATTAAGTTTAATTCACGTAAATTTGAGAATATGCAATTTACTCAAAAGTAACTTATTGTGCTGAACTATATCGTTGGGTAGAATCTCTTGTTCCTTTTTTGACAACAATAACGAGTGCAAGTGAGAAGCTGAAGTCAGTATTAAGTAAAAATAACTCAAATTTTGGGTAGTATTTTTTCTCCGTGTAGGAAGCAGAACACTTTTTAAATTTCCCTCATAAATAGATTGCGAGATGCTCCAAAACTTGATCTACAGTTGAACAGGAATATATTTTTTTGAGAAAAATGTAAAACTAGAATAGTGTCTTATAATAGATCATAACCACATCTTCCGGATTTCTAGTGTGTGAATAGTTGAAGTACAAAGCAGTTTAGATCCGTTTAAAATCGTAAAGTAAGACAATTATCGATGGAAATTAGCAAGATGTTCAATGAAAAATGCTTTAATTTACGTTGTGGAAAATCCTCATTTTGATGTAAACAAACGGTTTGGTTAATGTTTCATCTCGAACTCTACTGGCGCCCTCTTATTGGTGGTGCATTAAAAAAGCCTATTCTTATAGTAATCTGTTTGGAAATCGATTTGGAGAAAAGTGTAAATTTCTATTTTAATATTCCTCTTCGATCCTTGTATGTATATCCCTACCGAGGTAATCCTGCTTGGATATCGATCTGAACAATTCCTCTTCGATTCTTATAGTAATCTGTTTGGAAATCGATTTAGAGAAACTTGGTTCTGCCGCCCTGGCGCCTAAGCGCAAAAGAACAGGGCAATCGCTTGATCCTCCTTCTGATGAAATTCAATTGAGCAATCAATTTGATATGCTTACGGATGATGAGAATGATCCATCATCCAGGCAAAATTCAATTAAACATTCCCGGTTTAATACCAAAAATGATAAAATTCCCCCTATTGTGGTAACCACTTCCGATTTTCATGCTCTTCGCACGAAACTTTTGAACTTTGTTAAATTTAAGTTTTCATTTCAAATTGGCCGTCGGGGTGAATGCCGTGTATTGACTGAAACCTTGGACGGATTCAAATGTCTTCTCAAGTGTTTTACTGAGAAGCAAAACACAGTTTTTACTTACGACACCAACACTAAACGTCTGTTCAAGGTTTTCTTGAAAGGTCTGTCCAGTGGTGCATCCCTGGCTCGAATCAAAGATGAATTGAGAAAATTACTTGGAGTTCAGCCTGTCCAAAAGCAATAAAAATAAAAATGAAATTCCGTCCTGGTGATTCACGCAACGGGATTTCTAATGATTTTATTTAGTTCGCTTCAAGTCTAGTGAGCTAAACTACCTTAAGGCCTTAGAAAAAGTTAGCCTTATGCTCCATATCCAAGTGAAGTAGGAACACTGGAGGAAATTTCCAAAACCACAGACAGTGCCGTAAGTGCCAGAGATGGGATCACGGGGCCAAACATTGCTAAATGCCAGTTAAATGCATGGATTATGGTGATTCCACTAACGCAAAAGACGACTGACCTGTGAAGGAACATCCTAAAATATTTAAATGTTTAAATTGTGGTGAAAGCACAAATCCAATTTTTGGGAATGTAATAGCAAATTTGTTTATTATCGGGGTTGGATCCAGTTCCAACCTAGTGCGAAACCGAACTTTTTGTCAGTGCGAACCTCAACCTGAGGTAGTTTGTTTAAAAAAACTGATCAAACTAACGTTTAACAGAAAACAAGTAGACCCGAATTTGATACCCGATCCAGGTTGGAACCAGGGGCGGGATGTGCAGTCAAATCAGCCTACTGAAAATCCATCAATGAGATGTAAATGTGTAAGGCTCATTGAGTTTGTCATATCTTTCGTTCTCCCGCTGTTTAAACGGTTGAAGGAGTGTGACGTCAAACTTCGTCATCCATTTAATCAGCAGGAGAACGAAAGAGACGATAAATTTACTGGGCCTCACCTGTTTACGATATAGGCGCTATATTCATAATCTGTGGGATAGAATTTCGATCTATCAAAAAGCGGAACCAATTCAATATATTTTAGACCGATAATCGAAAAGGTACTATCAAACTTATAAACAAAACGTTGATTATTCTTTCCTCGCCAATCGATCGCAAATTACCGGCATCATCGGATAGGGGGAACTTTCCCCAACCCAAAAATGGTGTCAGTTTGCGTAGGCGAGTCTTGAGTCACGAGAAAGCGTTTCCGAAGTTTTTTTAGTCGTACGATGAGTCTAGAAGTGTAGGCGGGCATTTTGCCACTATCGAATCGGTTTTCGGAATTGTCCCTCAGGCTCCTCACCCGTTGTGAAGTTATGAACCCACTGGTAATCGAAAACTTTGAGAAGCTTCTTGAGCTAAACCCTCAAACTCGTTTTATGACATTGTACTACGGGTACATAACAATGGATGTCAGCCCTTCACAGCATAATCCTCATCGTGTATGCTTCTCCGATTTCGGCAACTCAGTTTTGATTTATCATGGACAATGAGATGGCGGACTCATTTGCTAAGGTGGGCACTGTGGAAGGTGATATTCATGATTGACAAATCGCCTACAAAAAAATTTTTTTTTTTTCTTCTTTTATCGTCAACAGTCACTTGTCAGCTGGCACAATAAATGGCTACATTAGATCTGTCCTAAGGTGTCGAAGAGTCCTTGGTTCAAGGGGTTGAATGTGGGTCGAGACTTCATTCGTATGATGTCTCGCCTCATGTTCAATCACTACTCGTTAAACGCTTATTTGTTCCGTGTTGGGTTGGGGGACAGCAATCTCTGTGAATGTAGTCAAGGCTACCAGGACGCAGATCACATTATATGGTCTTGTGCTGAGCATCGTGGAGTCAGATCTGAGCTATACGATTCCCTTCGGGCTCAAAGTAGACAACCTAATGTTCCAGTTCGGAATATTTTGGGTAGACGCGATCTGGAGTTTATGAACCGCATACATGTTTTCTTTAAGAATATTAACCTTAGATTGTAAGTTTGACTAACCTTTTGTTTAGTTTGTATTTTGTTCGTGTGGTTTTTTAATGTTTGTTTTTTGTTGGTATCAAATTGAATAGGAATAAGTTCATGTTTTAGGAGTAAAAAATATTTGTATCGTAAATCATATCTCAAACCTCCTTTTCCCTCTCTCCATCCATAAAACTATCTCTACTAGCCTCGAGACGCCCGCAAGTAATCGGTTCAATTCCCTTAACTCTAGATTTAAGACATTAATGATATAAAACGAAAATGATAACTTTGCTCTGTAAAGATTGAGCCTGTACAAATAAATTAATTTACTAAGGCCTTTTTTACACTTGAGATATGTACCGTGCAAAAAAAAACCGTTTAAAAAAAAACCTACGAGATTTTGATTTTTCACATGCTTAAATGTTTTAAAAAAAATCGTAATTTGATGCCATTTGTAATTATAGCATGCTATGGTCCATATAGACATATTTTAAAAATTTCTGTATGTGCACCAAAAATTGTGATTTTTTTTAACTATTCCATTCGATTACATATAGCTTGAAACGGATAATGTGATTGAAATCAAGTCGATAGGTTGTAATTGTTAAAAACGTACCGTGTAAATCGCGAAAAACCTTCTTATTTCGCAAAATTGCTTTCGAGTGTTATGACGTCGTCACCATCGTCTCCCACAAAGTTTACATTTTTCCCTCTACCAACATACGTCAGGGCTAGATCTCCACACCTTGTATAGAGCAGGTTGCTCGCCGATTAGAAGGTGATTACCAGACACAATGTTGGGCTACAAAATGGTGAGTTGACAACCTGGAAGGAGCGGAATACCTAGCCCTGGTCCTCACAAGTTCCTACTTCACGCCTCCTCGAGTCATATGATAACAAAAGACTACCAGCTGAAACATGGACACAGCTGGGTGGCGTAGCCTGGGCAATGTTGCCAGTCCGGCAATAGCAAAGTTAAGAGGTGCGACGCGAACACTGGCGCGGTAACCATAGTACGGTGATAGAGGAAATGCTTCACCAAACCCGAGCGTCTGTTCACCATGGAGGTGCGGCTCAAAACGGTGTCTGTTCTCCATGTTAGGAGCGGCTGATCACCGTCCTAGTGCCAGCGTGGGACTCTAAACAGAGCTGTGCACGATGGTCCCCCGGCGAGACAGGGGGTTGGGGCAGGCCCAACAAGCCGCCCTGAAAAAAAAAAACAAAGTTGCAAATACCGAAGAAAGAAATACGGATCGGAACAATCGGCACAGACCTACGCGACGAAATAAGGACTACGATTGGAAACTCGGAACATGGAACTGCAAATCGCTCGGCTTCCCGGGTTGCGATAGATTAATCTATGACGAACTTCAACCACGCAACTTCGAAGTCGTAGCACTGCAGGAACTTTGCTGGACGGGACAAAAGGTATGGAAAAGCGGGCATCGAGCGGCTACTTTCTACCAGAGCTGTGGCACCACCAACGAGCTGGGAACCGGCTTTGTAGTGCTGGGTAAGATGTGCCAACGCGTGATTGGTTGGCAGCCGATCAACGCGAGGATGTGCAAGTTGAGGATTAAGGGCCGTTTCTTCAACTACAGCATTATCAACGTGCACTGCCCACACGAAGGGAGACCCGACGACGAGAAAGAAGCGTTCTATGCGCAGCTGGAGCAGGTGTACGACGGCTGTTCGCAACGGGACGTCAAAATCGTCATCGGCGACATGAACGCTCAGGTAGGACGGGAGGCAATATATAGACCGGCAATCGGGCCAAACAGCCTGCATGCCGTATCGAACGACAACGGCCAACGATGCGTGAACTTTGCAGCCTCCCGGGGTATGGTAGTTCGAAGTACCTTTTTGCCCCGCAAGGATATCCACAAAGCCACCTGGAGATCACCTGACCAACACACAGAAAATCGATCACGTTCTAATCGACGGGAAATTCTTCTCCGACATTATCAACGTCCGCACGTACCACAGTGCGAACATAGATTCGGACCACTACCTAGTTGCAGTATGCATGCGCTCAAAACTCTCGACGGTGCATAACACACGTCGAAGTCGAACGCCGCGACCCAACATTGAGCAACTACGGGACGCCGGACTTGCCCAGGACTACGCGCAGCAGCTGGAAGTTGCACTACCCACGGAAGAGCAGCTTGGCGCAGCTTCTCTTGAAGATGGCTGGAGGGACATCCGTTCAGCCATAGGTAGTACTGCTGCAGCGGCACTAGGTACTGCAATCCCGGACCGAAGAAATGACTGGTTTGACGGCGAATGCAAACTGTTAGTAGAGGAGAAGAATGCAGCACGGGTGAGAATGCTGCAACACCGCACGAGATTGAATGTGAAGCGATACAGACAAGCGTGGAACAGACAAAACTAGGTTTTCCGAAGGAAGAAGCGTCAGCAGGAAGACCGAGATCGTGAGGCGATGGATAATCTACACCGCGTAAACGACACACGGAAGTTCTACGAGAAGCTAAATAGTTCGCGCAAAGGCTACGTGCCGCAACCCGATATGTGCAAGGACTTGGACGGTAACCCGAGCAAAGTAGAATAACAACCCGATATCATATATATAACAAGTCTTGTTATCCCAGATATCATTTTGTTTTCAGTTGTTATCGCATAACTTATTTAGTTATCAGTCTTGATCAATTTTGTTATCAGTTGTTATCATGAAAAATTCACAATATATTTATTAACGATGCAAGGTTAGTTCAAAACTTTAAATATTATTCGCATTGAAACAATAAAAAATAGTACTTTTAATCCCTAATCATATTTCAGTTATCAGCGTAAGGCTTTGATATCAAAATCATAACATGATTTGAAATTTATGGAATAAATTTGTATGGCATACAGAATTTGTTATCAAGATATTATCAATGATAACAAAATTAGTTATTTTTGTGATATCCAACGACCAATTTTTTGTTATCATTTTTGTTATGTTGGCTGTTAATTCAACCATAATGATAACATATTCAGTTATCAAAAAGTGATAACCGGGTAATAGAACTTGTTATCAATTTGATAATTTACTTTGCTCGGGAACCTTCTCACCAACGAGTGTGAGGTGATTGAGAGGTGGAAGCAGTACTAAAGGGTGATACGGTCAAAATTTGGTCAAGGGAAAACGCGTGTAAATCGGTGAAATCGTTTATTTAAAAAATCAAATTAAATTTCTTTTTCAAGTTCAATTAGTATAAAATTCAGGAAAAATATTCAGTTAGGCTTCCGCTTTTCCAAATCCGAATTGCCGGGCCTTACGCTTGACCCCTGCCATCAGATTTTGTACAGCCACCTTGTCCACCTTCTTCGCCGCAGAAAGCCAGTTTGCCTTGAACTGCTGCTCGCCCTTAGCAGTTTTTTTGGTCTTCTTTAGGTTCCGCTTGACAATAGCCCAGTATTTCTCAATTGGGCAGAGCTCTGGCGTGTTGGGAGGGTTCTTGTCCTTGGGAACCACCTGCACGTTGTTGGCGGCGTACCACTCCATGGCCTTTTTACCGTAATGGCAAGATGCCAAATCTGGCCAAAACAGTACGGAACACCCGTGTTTCTTCAGGAAAGGCAGCAGACGTTTATTCAAACACTCTTTCACGTAAATTTCTTGGTTGACAGTCCCGGAAGCTATGAAAATGCTGCTTTTCAAGCCACAGGTACAGATGGCTTGCCAAACCAGATATTTCTTTGCGAACTTTGACAGTTTCATGTGCTTGAAAACATCTGCTACCTTTCCCCTTCCTTTTGCCGTATAAAACTCCTGTCCCGGAAGCTGCTTGTAGTCGGCTTTGACGTAGGTTTCGTCGTCCATTACCACGCAGTCAAACTTCGTCAGCATCGTCGTGTACAGCCTCCGGGATCGCGCTTTGGCCGTCGTATTTTGTTTATCATCGCGATTTGGAGTCACTACCTTCTTGTAAGTCGATAGTCCGGCTCGTTTTTTGGCTCGATGCACGGTTGTAGACGATACACCCAGCTTATTTGCGGCATCTCGGAGAGAGAGGTTAGGGTTTCGCTTGAAACTACCGGCAACTCTCTTTGTCGTCTCAGCGGCTTCCGGTTTTCGATTTCCCCCCGATCCAGACTTCCTGGCTGTCGACAAACGTTCCCCAAACACTTTAATTACATTTGTAACGGTTGATTTGGCAACTTTTAGCGACTTTGCCAACTTTGCGTGCGAGTAGCTCGGATTTTCGCGATGCGCGAGCAAAATTTTGATACGCTGCTCTTCTTGCTTGGACGGCATTTTGACAACTGAAGAGTGAATTCCAAAATCAAAATAGGAGCAACATTCTACACACACACACCTTCAAAATGAGGGGTGTTCAGGTTTTTTAAATGCAAAATTGAAAGAAATACGTCAAGTTGATATTGACCAAATTTTGACCGTATCACCCTTTATGACGAGCACCTCAACGGTGAAGCAGCAGAAAACGAAGGTGGCACGGCAACAGACCTTGGAGCACGCGCAGAAGACGACAGGCTACCGGCCCCTGATCTTCAAGAAGTTGAGGAGGACATCGATCGGCTGAAGAACAACAAAGCAACTGGTGTAGATCAACTACCAAGTGAGCTATTAAAATACGGTGGTGAAGCACTGGCTAGAGCGCTGCACTGGGTAATTGCCAAGATTTGGGAGGAGGAGATATTACCGGAGGAGTGGATGGAAGGTGTCGTATGCCCGATCTACAAAAAGGGCGACAAGTTGGATTGCTGCAACTACCGCGCGATCACACTGCTGAGCGCCGCCTACAAGGTACTCTCCCAAATTATATGCCGCCGTCTGTCACCATATGCAAGAGAGTTCGTGGGGCAATACCAGGCGGGATTCATGGGTGCCCGCGCTACCACGGACCAAATTTTTGCGATTCGGCAGGTTCTGCAGAAATGCCGCGAATACAACGTGCACACACATCATTTGTTCATCGATTTCAAATCCGCATACGACACAATCGATCGAGATCAGCTATGGCAGATTATGCACGAGTACGGACTTCCGGATAAACTGACGCGATTGGTCAAGGCGACGATGGATCGAGTGATGTGCGTTGTTCGAGTATCGGGGACACTCTCGAGTCCCTTTGAATCTCGAAGGGGGTTACGGCAGGGTGATGGACTTTCGTGTCTGCTGTTCAACATCGCGTTAGAAGGTGTGATCAGAAGAGCTGGGATAGACACGAGTGTCACGATATTCAGGAAGTCCATCCAGCGCCTTGGCTTCGCCGATGACATTGACATTATGGCACGGAACTTTGAGATGATGGCGGAAACGTACATCAGACTGAAGGCTGAAGCTAGACGGATTGGACTTGCCATCAACGCATCAAAGACAAAATACATGAAAGGAAGAGGTTCTAGGGAAGACAATGTTAGCCTCCCACCCCGAGTTCAGATTGACGGTGACGAAATCGAGGTGGTCGATGAGTTCGTGTATTTGGGCTCACTGGTGACCGCCGAAAATGATACCAGCAGAGAAATTCAAAGACGCATTATGGCAGGGAATCGTGCCTACTTTGGACTCCGGAGGACGCTCCGGTCGAATCAAATTCGCCGCCGCACGAAGTTTACTGTCTACAAGACGCTGATTGGACCGGTGGTCCTTTACGGCCACGAGAACTGGACTATGCTTGGTGTTTTCGAACGGAAGGTGTTGCGTACCATCTACGGTGGAGTGCAGATGGATGACGGAACGTGGAGGAGGCGAATGAACCACGAATTGCACCAGCTGCTGGGAGAACCATCCATCGTCCACATTGCAAAAATTGGGCGACTGCGGTGGGCTGGGCACGTCGTAAGAATGCCGCACGACGACCCAGTGAAAATGGTTCTAGAAAGCGACCCAACAGGAACAAGAAGAAGAGGCGCGCAGTGGGCAAGGTGGATCGACCAAGTAGAAGCTGACTTGCGGACCCTTCGCAGACTACGAGGCTGGCGAACTGTGGCCATGGATCGAGTAGAGTGGAGACGACTTCTTCGGACAGCAGAGGACAACAAGGCCTTAGCCTGATTGGTAAGGTAAGGTACATCTTGTCGTGAAACAATGTTTATTTTTCCTCGCGTAATATCCGTTAAATTTAAGGAATTATTAGATCTGGTAAAATAAGTCTGACAGCGGTTTGTATTTATTTTGCATTTTTTTTCCTACAATTTACACTCGAAGTGATAATGTAATACGGCTTCCACACTTTCACCTTAATCCTCGTATAGGCTTCATATTCAACTAAGCAAACCTTTTCCTTCGTTCTGTCAATTTTCTATTGCTCAACGCCATTTTCAGCTATTAAGATTTTTACTTCATTTGTGTTTGATTTTTGTTACTGTATTTCATGTTTAAACCATAGTTGGAAGATTTATGTTGGCCTAGGGTTGCCTAATAAGAATGACCATTTTATGAATTTAGGTTTCTTGAGTAATACAGCCTTCGACCATTTATAATAAGCAGTTATTGTGATTGAAGTAAACCCATCTATATGGATTATCGGTCAATCTTAATTCTTTCTCAAGTGTGTGAGTACCGCTTTCGACATTTGTTTAGATAGCATAATTCGAAATTATCCGTCGCAAATATATTGCAGCTAAAAGATACTTGCTCATCTCCTTGACGGAGAATGGGAAAGTTTTACGAATATAAGACTCAGAAACAAAAGTTAAGTAAAAAGATTAAATGTGCCGCTGGGAGCTCGGCTGGGAGTAAAACAAAGTTGAAGTGCGACCTCCGGGCATACTGGATGCAGAAAACATATCTTTGCTCAACTTACACTGCTACTGGTGAGCCGCCATGTCGTAAAGTTCTCTTCCGTATAAGTTGCGGCCGATGCTGCTTTTTACTCTCTGGGAAGAACGTTGAATTCAGAGCAATGCAATATTTATTGCCTCATAATTGTTTATAGGGAAAAGTTTTAATTCAACTACTTACTTGCAGGTACAGTAAAATACTTTGGATGATTGAAAGTATGCCATGGTTATATCGAATCTACGTTTAAGGTGAAGTTCATCCCTATAGATAAACCGAGTAATTTATTATAAATTTATATTTAAAATAATTTTCAAATCGACACACTCACAGCTCTCTATGCCAAAGAACTGCATTTTAAAAATGAGTGTAATAGTCCTAAGGTGATATTGTTGGGAATCCTGAAAAAAGATTTATCAATCGATAAGATTTCAGATTTTTCGTTCAAATTGTGCATGATTATCTAGATCAGGGGTTTTTAGATTGTTCTCCGCCAAAACTGCAGTAGTGCTCCGTGGAGTAGACTGGCCTACATTTATATGAGAGAATTTTCCTTATATATTTTTTCAACGCGCCAACCCCCAGATTTGTGCCATTACTGTGCCACCACTCTCTGAAAATTGCTGCTCATTCGGATGTAACACGAGCTGGTGCTTTTGGTTTAAAGTTCATATGAGGATTTTCGTTGAAATGTTTGGAGGAATAAATAACATTCCTTCTCTCTTTCGTGCATAGAACTGGTTCAGAAATTCGATTATGCTCAGAATTTCAGCACATGTAGCTTAAACTATAAGGAACAACTTTGCTCAAGCATCACGATTCAAGTTAGTATTATGAAGATATTTATTCTTGAATTTATATGCGCTTTTATTCGTATATTGCAACAAAATACAGGCAGCCTATACACAACGTATCAACTATTACATAAAGTTAAAGTAAAAGGTAATATTTTCGGCAGGCCATCATCCAGACTCGTATACATATTTAGGTGAGATGACCACTCTCTGAATGTTTCAGCGGTTTTTGACATAACACAGGCTGGCGCTTTTGGTTTAATGTTTATACAGGAGATTTGGTGGAAATGTTTCTATACAAAATGCTCAGATACATTCAAAGGCGAATATATCAATAAAACTAACTGGATTCATGATGCAGTCTATAGCAGAGTTGTTACTCATTGTTTGAACAACAAGCTTTGGAAATCTGAATCAAACCGATAATAAGGAAACTTTGTTATGATCGAAAAGTGTAGGGGAGTAATTTTTTCATTTTTTTCCCAAATTCTCCATACAAAATTCAAACTAAAGGCGCCAGCTCATCTTACAACCAAATGAGCTGAAACTTACATAGAATGATTTTCTCACTTAAAGAAAAAATCTAGGCGTTGGCCCGTGGAAAATTAGAATTTTTATTTTTGTGGTCCAGTCTCATTTATATACTCCAGGCGTCTCATCGACCTAAAGTTAAGCTATAGGAATTAGGATAATTGCATTGTTGCATTGAGGATTCATAGTAGTAGTAAAATTACGTTTATTTCTGTTGATTATGATTGTATATTGATTTAACATTTCAATTGATTAGCCTATCTGGCTCTTCATTTTTGTTTTTCCACTAGTTTACAGAATACCTCTTGGGTTGTGTTTTGTTTGAATTGAAAAAAAGTGATAACCTACCTAACTATATAACTTAGTATAACCTAACCTAACGTGCTAGATCATGTGTGATCTTTTGCTCTGATCTCAGACAGGTGTCTCTGAACTTTTTCAGGATAAATACTCTCCGTTCTTTTAATGTGTGAATTCCAGGTGGATCTCAGAATTTCAAGTCCGCGAGGGACTGTTTAATATCATCCTAAGGATCTTGTTCTGGATCTTTTGCTGTTCAAGGTGATGGCATTTGGAACAACTCTCCCAGATTGGCATACCATACTAAATAACAGATATGATTAGTTGTCTATAGACAGCAAGCTTATTTTTCAGGGTAAAGGTGAACTTCCTGTTGATAAATGGATACAGTGATCTTATCAAGATGTTACACTTGGTGTTAGTTTGATCAATGCGTTCCCTGAAAAAAGCTTGCTGTCTAGTGTTAGTCCGAGGTATACAACCACTGAGCCGTGCAAGCAGATCTTATTATTTTCAGACGGAACAAGTCTTGGTGATTAGGAATGTGGAAATATGATGACCTGATTCTCGTTAAAATACTCAGACAGGACATCCAAGCTTCTCTGAAGTTTAGTAGTGTGAGCCCCTTGACCCGATGTGTCATCTGCAAACAGAGACAGCGTTCCACCATCTGGGAGTGCCGGAATGTCGGACGTGAATAATTTGAAAAGGGCCCAAGGATACTCCCTTGTGGAACGCCCGCGGTAATGTTGAAGGACCTTGTGGAGAACCAAACTGCTCCTCGATTAAGATATTATTTTCGTCGGCAGATGGCAGAAGATGCCAGTATATCACTTTTTCAAGAAGCTTTGATAACCATGAGAGAAGGCTGATAGATAGAAGGCTGATGTTGATATTGATCCCAGTTGACACGATGGTATTTGCGCCGGGAAGCTTCGAATCGGTTCACCGAGGAACCAACTTCGGCCACCACTGGATAGTGGTCCGATCTAAGTTCTTGGTAGACAACCGGTTGCGAGATGTGGTACATGTTGCTGATGTAGATGTCAATGGTGATGTGAGCACCGGACCGACTCAACCGGGTGGTAGTGAGATGTTGTACTGCGTTGTTCAGGATGGCGCCGTTTTGATTCTCATACTCGATGACTAAAAGGCCTAGAGTGTAATGCTGGTCGTAACGGGGTTTGCAACTGGGAAAACGTGTGGTAAGTTGGGTGAATACGGGGATCAGTTGCTGTGAACAGAGCATCTGTGTTTTCATTCGGTGACGGTGCATCACCGGTGACGGTGCATGATAGTCCCGGAGCGGGGAGGTATTGCGGATTGCAACGTTGGGCACCCCAGCGGTTAACGAGACCGATGCAGCAGCAGCCAGTTGGTTGTTGAGTGGGAGTGGCGGAAGCACCGGAATGGGACGCCATTGGCCAATGACAGGGATGTTCTGCCTGTTGTTTTCCGGTAACAGCAGTGCAGGCCCATTTAGATTTTTTTTGCTGAGATTGGCACCACCGAGCATGCTCGGCATTTGTTTTTACTGAGATCTCAGCAAAATTTATGTTTGTTACCCGAGATCTCGGCAAAATTCCCGTTTGTTAACTGAATATCGGCAAATTTTTCACTGAGATCTAGCAAAATAGATTGCCGAGCTGCTCGGTGGTGCCCATCTCGTCAAAAAAAATCTAAGTGGTTGCTTGTTGAAGCCGAACTCCGCTCGTTTCTGGCAGCTCTTGTTTGAGGCCCCACAGTTAGCACATATGGGATCAGCTTTCTCCATCATTTTGCAAGCGCCGGAGTCGTGGTTTTTGCCACACTTGTTAGCTACTGGCCATGTGGCAATTTTTGGTTCCATGCCCGAAGAGTAAACAGTTCGTGCATCGGGTGGCGTCCCGATGGACCGGCTTGTACCGTTCACATTTCACCACGATGTGGAATAGAGCTCGAGCATTATACATATCCGTTGATTTCTTTTTGAGGTGGACCAGATACAGCTTATCACGATACTTATGAGTGGCGTCATGACGAGCCATTTTGAAGATTTGAGGCCGTTTGCATTCAATTCATCCGACAGCGTGTCGGTATCTATGTCCGGGAGGCCACACAGGACCACCTTGAGCGGCTTGTTGGCTTCGAGATTGTGGGAGAAATATTCCACATGCAGTTCATCCAGCATGGCTTGAACCGCCTTGTAGTGTTTCATCGCCAGGACCATCAGCTTGTAGCCCTCCGTGCACAAGCGGATGGTCATTTGACAAGTTCCAGTTCATGTTATCTCTTGCCAATTTCTACGATGCACGGCTTCTAACACGGATTGAGCGCTTTCTAATACCTATGACAGACATGATAATAATATCGTTGTACTTCTTTAATCTAGCACGTCGGTTGTGGGAAGTAGAGTAATTTGTCAACCCGAAAAACTCCTAGACCGGACCGGGAATCGAAACCAGCCGCCGCAAGTATGGTTTTATTTTATAGCTGTACCTTTACGGACTGAGCTTAGAGAGGCCCCCAATACTCTAGGTATAATGATTTTGAATTTTTAATATTTTTTTCATCATTCATAAAATAATATAAACTAGTTCTGGCCGTATTTCATCTCAAAACATAAAAATACACAGAACCAAACTTCATGCAATGCAATGTTAAAATTTTCCGGCTTAATAATTGATGTTGCACTTTATTTTCAACACCAAGAGAATCACGCAGAAATTAACTGATGAGAGAAACGATCTTTTTCTGCGCTTTTCAGCAGCACTGAAGCATTTTAGTTGCAATCTATGACTTCTCCATCCAACACGAGAACGTTTATCTTTTGTCCCACGCAAGTATATCTACAAGGATGCTGTATCCGATCGGTTTCTGTCAAGACACGTTGGTTTAAAAATTAATAGTGCTAAAACTTTTACACATTCGTCTATACAGTATGAACCATAAGAATAAAACATCGTGCTTTTTTTCACTCCAAAAAAGTTCAACTTTTTCTTCACTTTGGTTACTGATTAATTCGAGATTTATCGATATAGTTTTGGCGTTAATTGGCTTCGTTGAAAAAAAAAACTGACATCACTTCTATGGATGTTACAACAGTTTTTGATGAAAAGATTCTAATGAACTCAATGAAGCATCATACTCCTTTTTCCGATAAATCAAACTTATTCTTAATTAAACCCCAAACCAAACCAAAATAGCATTTTTTAAAGGATATACTCAAGAAAAGGCATAGCATTAAACAGTTCTAACTCCTCCTTACAGACTGAACCAGTTAAACCCAAGGCTATACCTTCGTTGATGCTATACTGAACCAACTATCTTGAATATTTAATCTACGATCCGAAATAGTTACAGCTCCTTAAACTTTTTGTTGGCCGGTACTGTATGTCCTCAACGGTGCAGACTGGTATCTGCTAGCATCAGAGTAGAAAACTAATAAATTATTTAGAATTGTCAGTACGGAAAAAATCCTTCCATCTTGGAATCTCTCCTTCGCACTTTAAGCATAGTAAATAAATTTAACATAAGGATCAAGTGAAAGTTTCAATTACATCGATAAGTATAACGGCAGAAATGCACAGCTGTTCAGGAAATTTAGGAAAATTTCCAGGTAGGGGAAATCCAAGTAAAACCGACATCCTTTAAATTTTCATATTATAAGCTTTCGGTCCATGATGAAGTAATGAAATTGGGTTGTTAGTGGAATGCTTTTTGAAACACAGTAAAAAAGGTTATATTAATTTTGTTTCCACTTAATTATTTTGTATATCCATGACATATACGTATTTCGACTACAATGTGCGGTCCTTTTTTATTCGGTTCATAACATATTTTATTGTGTATTCCGTACGAAGGTTGGTAATTTTTTAGTTTATTGACTCTCAAAAACTTTGTTAGAATATGGTTAGTTCATTAGCGGCGCCGGTGGAATAGTGGTAAGCGTGATTACCTCTCACCCCAGCAGGCCTGGGTTCAACCCCAGTTGGCGCCGCCGGGATGTTCTGAGGCATCTCTGATCACGCCTTCAGTTATGCCTCAGAACATCCCGGCGGCGCCGACTGGGATTGAACCCAGGCCTGCTGGGGTGAGAGGTATACACGCTTACCACTACACCACCGGCACTGCTATGGATTATGGCGTATTATACACTAAATAATAATCTTTGTTGTATGTCAGTCAAGGAAATTAAAAAAAGTGCGTTGAACATAAATGGGGCGACTTTTTTATTTTTTTTTTATTTTCGTAAAGTATCAAATTCCTATACTTTCTTGGCTCTGACCTTAAATTGATGAAATTTGCGTACAATAAGGCCGATGCAAATATTATTTTCATTTTATGTCCTACATCACCCAGGTTTCGACAACATTTTGAATCTAGAGCTCAAACATTTGAGTTCTAGATTCTACAATCATCTGACACTGATTATCAATCAGTGGCTTGAGCTTGGGTGCTTTCCCTCGTGTTGGAAGTTAGCGAAAGTCATACCCATATGGAAACCTTCCTCTCCTTCTAGCTACCGGCCTACATATCAGCCTTCTCTAAGGGTATATCTAACGAAGAAAATAACACCTTACTCGAGGAGTAGTTTGGTTTTCGGAATGGTCGATTAACCGGCTACCAAAAAATTTCAGGCGGAAAAGTCTGTTTCCAAAACATCTGCCATAATAGATCATTAGGGATCTGGCACGTTAGTTTAAGTTTAGATAGTTAAATCAAGAATGTGGACATCAGAGTTAATCAACACGACTCTAAGCAAACATTTTGCAAATCATCCAAACAGGGTCGGTATTAAAAGTTTATTCGAGTTGGAGCTTACCGCCATAAGTATAAACCGTTCGTTAATCCAAACATTTAATTTTGAAATTTTACGTCTACTTTGCAACGAAATAATGTTTCTGAATTATACTATATATACTAGATCATACTAAAATTTACTTAATTGATTTAATTTGAGTAGGCAGTGATGATAAACTTTTAAAATTGTCCAGAATTGTGTACTAAGCTTCCGGATTTTGAGCCCTTTTGGAATACCCGGAAAATTAAACTATAAAGATGATGAGCCCTTCAGTTTAAATCACTTGAAATGTAGGGGAAATATGTTATTGTTTTATCCTCAATAAATATAGCACTTTGCTAATAATTTCAGTATTCTATAAGTTAAATTCATGTCAAAGGAAACTACATAATGATGGCTTCAGCACCAATTGGCAAACGTTAATTTCACTGTATTTTCTCACCAAAACACATCGCTGAATGTATTCAAATGATTCCGTAGTCTTTCTGCTTCAATCTGGTTATTAACATTTTTAAGACTTAGCATATCTGTTATGCCATATTTTTCTTTCAAGGCAAAATGTGGCTGATTTCGAGTTGCCGAGAATAGAACAGTTTTGAATAGTTCTGTTTATTGGAATGAATAGAGCAGCAAGCAGTAAATAAATGTAAACAAACACGACATAAGTGTGCGTGACGCTTAAGATAATCGTAATAACAGAAGCGTGGATGCTGCTTAGATTGACGAGAATACGTAAATTCTCCTACCAATTTATTTTAAGTCTTAACAATTTTATAAATAATTCCGTATGTATTGTTTCAAGATAGTTATACGCGTAGATACAAACCGATAGCAAACCGATTGAATAAGTAAATCCGTTTCGAACGAAATATCTAAATTATGTAAGTTACGAAAACCGCGCGAATTCCGAAAGCCGTGCGAGACAACCGAAGCGAGAAAAAAGGCTTATTATCATTTAAAGAGTGCCACCAAAATCAATGTGATAGCCTATGTTGGCAAGTTGATTAAATTTGGTTTCCTCCTTAGATATTCTACTTATTTACTACTGAGCTTTGTATCAAATTAGTTAATTTAAAGAACGTATCAATCATTTCAAGATTTCGCGACCGCACCGAACAAATTCTATACTACATAAGCTCAAAAGCGTTTGACAAGCTCTACCGAATTGTGCATCACTTCTGCGTAAGCTCCGTAGACGTAGGCGCGTTGAATCCGACAGTCGGCAAAGGTTTAACCTATACCAACACCGCTTATGGAACGACCTCGAGTTAGTAAAACCGTTTAGCTAAACATCTGAATTACGTAAGATACGAAAATCGCGCAAATTGTGAACACCACGCGAAACAACCGTAGAGAAAAAAAAACAGCTTATTATCACTTAAAGAGTGCCACCGAAATAAATGTGATAGCCTATGTTGGCAATTTGATTAATTTTGGTTTCCTCCCTAAATATTCTACTTATTTTAGTGTTGAGCTTTGTTTCAATTTAGTTATTTTACCGCACAATCATTTCAAGATTTCGCGACCGTACCGAACAAATTCTATAATACAGAAGCTAAAAAAAAAAAAAAACTTGGTGAGCTCTACCGCATTGCGAATCACTTCTGCGTTAGCTCCGTAGACATAGACGCGTTGAACCGCGAAAAGTTAAACATGCATCAATACCACATAAGGAAAGATCGATTTTACGTATGATTAACATTGACTGCTGTTTAAAAATGTAAGTACTTGAACACTAAGAAATAAGTTAACTCAAATGCTTTAACCGCATATATAAGAGATTTCGCGTATTGAGAGAATAATATAGTAATCGAGTACAACAAACTCAGGGGAATACAATGCCTCCAAAAGTTTAAAAGCTATTAATTGTCACAAACCTCTACTTTTACTTATTTCCTAAACTATTCCTCTCCTTGTTAATCTGCTTAATACTATTGGTCTGCCTGCGTATTCTTTTTGAAGTTCAAGACTAAATAAGAATATTTATTCCACAACTTTAAAGGTTAGTTGCCTCCCTAACCGGACCCCCCGCATCCTAATTCTTTTGTTAATCCACTTAATGTCATTAGACTTTCTGAAGTTTCTTATTTAAGTTCATTTGATGATTATGATATCTCATTAGTCTAATTTAATAAATTATTAAAAGCTCTAATTCACCTAATCAATCATAACCCATGCTTTATTAAGTACCTGCACTTGTGCTTGTACAGGGTGATTCGGAATAACTGTCCCTTTTAAAAATGGTCATAACGATTGAATGCTTGCATGAATTTTTGATATCATTATATTCCAGATATTCTACATATATAACCTTCAACAAAGCATAGTTTATTTCAAATCTCTCTACCTTTACCTTAATTATCAGCCACATTTGTCATGAAAATTAACCACAGCTGGCACGCACGCTTTAGTTCCAGCACTTTTTGAGTGCCGGTGATGCGTTTAAGCTCTGATATTGAACGGATCATCCAAGCATGGTTCCTTTGTACCTCTATAATGATGCAAACATAAATGTTACATTCTTTCGAAGAGATTTCAGTTTCTAAAAGATAACACAAGGTTTTTTTTACAGATTTATGCCATGCTCCATTTGGACGTCAATAGCTGTTTGAAATCACAAACGAATGAAATTTCAAATCCTACTATCACTTATATGTGCACACACTTAAAACAAAAATACTTGAACATATACCAATTTTACCCATTTAGAATTGCATATTTGTGAAATCAGTGACAGTTATTCTGAATCACCCTGTAATCTAAAATTAAACGTGTTTCAAGTACTTTTGATTTAAGCCTATACCTATTTATTATATCTTAGTTCGACCCAGGTAACACCTTCATGTGACTAAAATGCTTCATTTTGAAATTAGTTTCCTAGCTGATTTTTAAATTATATAGGGTATATGTTCCAATTACGCTCTCACGTTTTCACTATGTCGCACCACAAAAATACGTATGGATATGTCACAATAGAAGCACGCCACAGTGGAAATCCCGAGCCATAGTTTAAACACTTATCCCAAATCAAAATGAAGCACATATAAGATTAGTTACAATACCATGTACAAAAATGATGTTTAACATTGTTTTCTGAGGAATACTTCAATGAAAACAACAGTGAAAGCTTGTCACGCAAATAGAAGGAGCACCGTTGGGCACTTTCTGAAATATTTCAATAGTATAATTCCCTTGCAAACCCAAATAAATCTATCTGCGTAAAAATAAATAAAATAAGAGTGATTTGCGGCAAAACCCGCCAGTATCACACCCAACGTCAGTGCCTATACGTAAGCGTACTACGACGCGGCTCTCAATTAAAGGAGTAACAAGTGTGATACTATCACTGCTAGACTAGATCTTTGGTTCTCAGATGCAGTGGTTTATCAGAGAGGGGAAGCTTAGTAATCCCCATTGCCTGCCCATGACGCCATTCTATCGCGGCATGAGCCAGCAACGCCGGCCATAAACCTACCGTCTCCAACACTCCACTATAAAGCATGAAATTAAGCTCGCCCACCAACAGCAAGGTGCAAAAACTAGCCAAGGGGAGGGAAAAATGGTACCAAAACTTTTGTAAATAAAAGTTATAAGGGCCCACGCAAACCAACAACATCACCTTACACCTGAATTAATACTTTATTGAAAATAAAAAATGGTCGAAAATTCACTATTTTATTTTTTTGTCTCTAATAAAGACAAAAAAAAAACATGTTTTATGTGCGTGTGAAACGGACAGGCGCTAGGTATGTGTAACAAAAACAGTTTTGAAAATTAAATGTTTCAACATTATAAAAAAAAAACAAACAACAATGCTTATCGTAGGTCAAAATGTGGACTCATGACTGCATTGGCCACGTGTGGATCTGGATCTAGGTACCCCGGGTGAAGTGGGCAACAATTTGTATGTGCCGAAACTCATCATGTGACACATTAAGTCACATTAGCATTAACACGATCATTCCAGTGGATCAATTTTGGATACATCGATGCCAACATTTCATTAGGGCAAAACTGCTTGTGTAAACAATGACTTCAACCGCCGATTTCTCACGCATAAAAGCCTACACCTGCAAACTAGAAAATAACCATACCAGCTGGCAGAGGAAATATTCCTGTATTTTATATATCTTGATAGAGCTGGAATTAGGGCGTAACAGCTTTTGTTAACAATGACTTCTCTCAATGATTTCTCAAAACTCAAGGCACGCCCACGCAAACCAACATAACCAACGGGAAGAGGAAGCATTCCTCTACCAGATAGTGACGTTGATTTGAGAGGGCGAGCTCTGGCTTTCTAGAAATCATCGAGAGAAGTCATTGTTTACAAAAGCTGGTAAGCCCTAATTCCAGCTCTATCTAGATATGATATAATATGATGGTATACTTTTCTAAGGTTGATCGACTGCAGTCATGTCATTAGATGATCTTTGGATTTTTTTGAAGATACTTAGACGTAAAGTACACATATCGAAAGGACACGTGTGTATGAGAAAATTTGCTAAAAAATCTAGAGTGTATATTAGAGAGCGCTGGCAAATAAAATGAGGTAGTAGAAACGGATTTGAATGATACATGTTTATTAGCCAAATTCTCGTGTATCGTCAAGCGGTGCCCATATTGGCAAAGATTTTTTTCCAAATTTGTGTCCTTCCGATCATTCTTAGTATCTTCAAAAAAAATTCCAAAAAACAACTTGATGGTATAGTTAATTTGCGAGAAATCGACGACTAGTCATTGTTTACAAAAGCAGCTTCACCCTTTTGAAATGTGGATGAAGATATATATTCTAGGCATCTATAAAATCAAATTCTGATAAATTCGGACTTTAAAATTTGTTTCTTAGGAATTATTGGCATTGTCTGCCCCTCGTAAATTATTTACGAAAACGCCTCCATTTTCAAATTTAAATAATAAAGGGTGATACGGTCAAAATTTGGTCAATATCAACTTGACGTATTTCTTTCAATTTTGCATTTAAAAACCTGAACACCCCTCATTTTGAAGGTGTGTGTGCGTAGAATGTTGCTCCTATTTTGATTTTGGAATTCACTCTTCAGTTGTCAAAATGCCGTCCAAGCAAGAAGAGCAGCGTATCAAAATTTTGCTCGTGCATCGCGAAAATCCGAGCTACTCGCACGCAAAGTTGGCAAAATCGCTAAAAGTTGCCAAATCAACCGTTACAAATGTAATTAAAGTGTTTGGGGAACGTTTGTCGACAGCCAGGAAGTCTGGATCGGGGAGAAATCGAAAACCGGAAGCCGCTGAGACGACAAAGAGAGTTGCCGGTAGTTTCAAGCGAAACCCTAACCTCTCTCTCCGAGATGCCGCAAATAAGCTGGGTGTATCGTCTACAACCGTGCATCGAGCCAAAAAACGAGCCGGACTATCGACTTACAAGAAGGTAGTGACTCCAAATCGCGATGATAAACAAAATACGACGGCCAAAGCGCGATCCCGGAGGCTGTACACGACGATGCTGACGAAGTTTGACTGCGTGGTAATGGACGACGAAACCTACGTCAAAGCCGACTACAAGCAGCTTCCGGGACAGGAGTTTTATACGGCAAAAGGAAGGGGAAAGGTAGCAGATGTTTTCAAGCACATGAAACTGTCAAAGTTCGCAAAGAAATATCTGGTTCGGCAAGCCATCTGTACCTGTGGCTTGAAAAGCAGCATTTTCATAGCTTCCGGGACTGTCAACCAAGAAATTTACGTGAAAGAGTGTTTGAATAAACGTCTGCTGCCTTTCCTGAAGAAACACGGTTGTTCCGTACTGTTTTGGCCGGATTTGGCATCTTGCCATTACGGTAAAAAGGCCATGGAGTGGTACGTCGCCAACAACGTGCAGGTGGTTCCCATGGACAAGAACCCTCCCAACACGCCAGAGCTCCGCCCAATTGAGAAATACTGGGCTATTGTCAAGCGGAACCTAAAGAAGACCAAAAAAACTGCTAAGGGCGAGCAGCAGTTCAAGGCAAACTGGCTTTCTGCGGCGAGGAAGGTGGACAAGGTGGCTGTACAAAGTCTGATGGCAGGGGTCAAGCGTAAGGCCCGGCAATTTGGATTTGGAAAAGCGGAAGCCTAACTGAATATTTTTCCTGAATTTTATACTAATTGAACTTGAAAAAGAAATTTAATTTGATTTTTTAAATAAACGATTTCACCGATTTACACGCGTTTTCCCTTGACCAAATTTTGACCGTATCACCCTTTAACAAGACATTATGCGACTAGACCACCATGCGTCGTGACTATGTTACAGTTGCTATAAATCAATGGAGATGCATGGTAATCTAGTTGCATAGGTCGCTATGATAACTTGATAACTTCAAAAAAATATCTCAAAAACGAAAAAAAAACATCGCTGATTTTTTTATATGTTATGCAATAAAGCCTAAATATTCAAGGAAAAATATAAGAACATATTGCGCCCTCTGTCTACAAACCATGAAAACCGTAAAAAAAAATACAATCAGTGTTTTTCAATTCAAAATCCCAATTTTTAATATTGTTCTCGATAGTCAGAACAAACACCGTCTTTTAGTTGCAAACTTAGCAGCTTCAAAGCTGTAATTTAATTGTTAACATTAGTGATGATACAAAGGTAAGTATAATACAATAATCTTACATTTTCAGTGTTCTTCTTCTTTTGCCAGGTCACCGTCTACCACGGATGGACAATTCCGACACGATCTATAACCAACGGTAGGTATTTAGGTCCATTTTAGGCTAGGCAACAAGCTAGGTAAGTACTATTATTCTAATTTTAGGAACAACATACCTCAATTCTAATGAATGATCCACTTACTACGTGGAAAACCGCGAAATTATAAATACAAATCGAACTGTAATTACAATAAACGTTTTAAATCACAATTCTTCAATTATTAATCGCTAAACTTACAAGCTATTTCACCTCACTAGAATTCACTTCTTTATTTTTCCTCACAAAGAAACCAAAACCAACTTCTACAACTATATGCGTTTCTTTACATTCGATCTGTCATTCGCTTCGCCCGGCACTGGCGTTTCGCTCGCGAGGGTTCGGTCAGTTGGTTCACCCACAATTCGCCGCGTCGAGGGGTATCGGCGACATCCCCCAACCCGTGAACCACTTCCGTTTCCGGAGCGACTGCTTCCGTACTCCTGTCGTTGCTTGCCACGTCCAGAACCGCCAGCTTAACCGCAGGTCTAGCGAACACTCCTCTAGCTGTCTGTACCGTAGCACGCCTCACCTGCCCAGATTTGTCCGGAAAGGTCTCACAAATACGTCCTCGCTCCCAATGATTCTTCGAATTTTCGTCGACTATCACGACTAGATCGCCAGGTTCCAGCGGCTTCACTGCATCGAACCATTTCGTACGCCTCGTTAGCATCGGGAGATATTCTCGAACCCATCTGCGCCAGAATTCGTCCACGATGTGCTGCGCAAGCTTCCAGCTGTCTCGAAGGATGTTACCGTTCACAGGTTCGGTTGCTGGTTGCTTGATACCGGTTGACCCATACAGCAGAAAGTGGTTTGGCGTGAGTGCCTCTTCGTCTGCTGCCTCCAAGGGAACGTAGGTCAGCGGTCGCGAGTTGACGATCGCTTCAGCCTCCAACATGATCGTTTCCAACACCTCATCGCTTGGATGACGCGGACTATCCGATACTGCCTTCATCGCTACCTTTACGGACTTGACCATACGCTCCCATGGTCCTCCCATGTGCGGAGCCGCTGGAACGTTGAAATGCCACTGGGTGTTCGCGTTGGTGAATGTAGCAGCGCAGTCCTCGACGATGTCCTGGATCTTCTGCTTCTCTTCAGACAACTGGCGATTCGCTCCTACAAAGTTCGTGCCGTTATCGGAAAAGACTTCCAACGGTGCGCCCCGCCGGGCCACGAATCTCCTGAAGGCCATCACGCAGGAAGTCGTTGAAAGGCTGTGTGCCAGCTCCAGGTGAACCGCCCTCACTGTGAGACAGGTGAACAGGCAAATCCACCTCTTCACCACGCTGCGTCCGACTTTGACTTCGAAAGGTCCCATATAATCGACACCGACGTAAGTAAACGGCCGAACGAATGGTGTCAACCGTACCTTTGGCAGTGGTCCCATCAGCGGTGGCACCGGAGCAGCTTTCAGCACTTTACAGTGTTGACAAGCTCTGCTGACTTTACGTACGAGAGTCCGAAGCTTCGGTATGTAGAACCCCTGCCGTAGTTCATTTAAGACTGTTTCTCCGTTGGCGTGAAGGAACCGCCGGTGGAAAGAATCCACCAGAAGGAAGGTGATACAATGATCCCTTGGCAATATTACGGGATACTTTGCCGTGTATGCAATGTGCGGCGCGTTTCCAATCCGACCTCCTACCCGAATGACTCCGTGATCATCGATGAATGGAATCAACGATTGCAGTGAGCTTTGTTTCCGAACGCTGCGACCCTTGCTCAGCTCGTGAAGTTCCTCCGAATACGCCTGCGCTTGGGCCTGTCGCCAAAGTGACTCCTCCGCCTTCTCGAAATCCTCTTGTCCTGGACCTTGTCGCCATTGTGCATCACTCAGCGTGCGCTTCCAGAACCGTAGCGCCCTGTGAACGTAGGCCATCGTACGGACTAAACGATTCCAGCTTGAAAAACGTTCAGCATCAACTATCTCCACCGTCGTTTGGTGTACCGCTACCATTCGAAGTTCTTCGCTTGCCGCGTCTGCTTCGCTTACTTCTGCTGATTGCTTAGGCCACTGCCCTTTTGGATCTCGTAGAAACGATGGACCTTGAAACCAACGGTTTTCTGGATCAAACGATGGTCCCGAATTCCACTTGGTGGCGTCATCTGCCACGTTGAGCTTCGACGGTACGTAGTGCCATTCATCAACGCTTGTGAGCGAAAGAATCTCGCCCACCCGAAAAGCGACGAACTGGTGGTACCGACGGCTATCCGAGCGCAGCCACGCCAAAACTGTCGCTGAATCCGTCCAAAGGAACCGTTTTCGAATGTTGAGGGTTAGCGCCGAACACACGTTTTGCAATAAGCGGGATCCCATCATGGCAGCCTGAAGCTCCAAGCGTGGAATTGAGAGCGTCCGAAGTGGCGTAACTTTTGTTTTTGCTGCTACCAACGAACACCAGCTACCTCCGCTGAACATCATTCTCAGGTAAGCGACACACGCACATGCCGCTACGCTTGCATCCGTGAACACGTGGACCTCGATTTCGTCCACCTCCTGTGGCAGAAGACTTCCGAAAAAGCAGCGCGGAACTTTCACCTCGTCGATCATCTCATACAGCTCGATCCATCTACTCCATAGTTCGTACAGTTGTTCTGCTATGGGCTCATCCCAGTCAGTACCCGTTCTCCAAATCTCTTGCATCAGGATTTTTCCCTGCACAACGAAGTGCGCCACGAATCCCAAAGGATCATACAGTTTCATCACGGTCCGCAGTACTTGCCTCTTCGTTGGAATCGGTCCGTTACTACCCAAGACTTCTTTGAGCCCTGTCTGATCGAAGGTGAAATGATCCGCTGAAGGTACCCACACGACACCCAAGACGCGTTCGTAAATTTCATTCTTGTCGAGGCTCAGCGAGTTGCTGGCTGTCGATCCAGTCTCCCCTAGACGATTGAGCACCTCCTGCGAGTTGGACAGGATTTTGCCGAATTCGAAACCTGCTGCTGCGTGAATAAGCTGTACTTGGTTGACAAGCTGAACTGCTTCCTCCACCGAGTTGACACTGTCGAGGAAGTCATCTACGTAATGGTTGTTAATGATTGCGTTTGTTGCTCTGGGATACAGCTCCGCGTAGTCAAGAGCGTTTTTATTCTTAACGAACTGTGCTGTGCATGGTGAGCTGGTTGCTCCGAACATAGCGACGTTGATCACATAGACCTGCATTTCATCTTCCGGACTGCTACGCCATAGGAAGCACTGTGACCACTTATCCACCTCTCGAATGAGGATTCTCAAGAACATTTCGCGGATATCGGAGCAAACTGCGATTTTGCCTTCCCTGAATCGTAGCAAAACATCTACGAGCGATACGAGAAGGTCCGGCCCCTTGAGAAGCATGTCGTTGAATGAAACTCCACCAGCCTTCGCGGCGGCATCCCACACCATTCGAATTTTGTTGGGTTTCTTAGGATTGGTCACCACCCCTAACGGAAAGTACCACACACTCTGAGGGTTCGCATTCGCAACCTCTTCCACTGTTACCTTGCGAACGTACTGCTTCTGCTCGTAACTCTCGATTTGCTCGTTCACCTTTCTACGCAACTCCGGATCCTTTGCCAACCGTTTTTCCAGTCCTCTCAACCTACTGATCGCCATTTGGTAGCTGCCCGGAAAGTTCACGTTGTCCTTTCTCCAAAGCAAACCCGCCTCCATACGAGTTCCTCTCCGTACCGTTGTCGCTTCCAGAATGCTGCGTGCTCGTTTGTCCTCCTCGGATTCGAGCTGCTGCATCAAAACGGCATCTTCTACTGCGAAGAACTTTCGCATCGAATCGTGTAATTCGCGGTTGCTAATGTCTTCACAGGCATGGATGTGCAGCTGCTCAACTGATCCTTCAGTTCCAGAATTCCTCCCGTATACGCACCAACCTAGACGAGTTTTGGTTGCAACTGGTTCGCTGCTGCTGCCTTCACGAGTCTTCAAGCTAGTGAGCAACCGTACGTGTTCCAGCCCGATGATCATGCCAGGCTTAGCGTTGACATAGCTAGCCACGGGAAGACCTTCAAGATGCGGGAACGTATTCGACAGCTCTAAATAGTCCAACGTTTGACTTGGAAGCCCTAGCTCGCGCACCGTTCGCACGTTGCCCAGTTGGAATGTTTCCTTCTTCCGAGCTCCGGATATCTTCACGCTTATTCTCTTGGATGTCTTCTCCTGTCTACTGATCTTGCCGGTCCAACTCAGCCACAAGTTATCGGGTTCACCCTCTATGCCCAACTGTGCAGCGATTTCCTCCTCGAGTAGCGTCGATGATGATCCGTCATCCAGGAACACGAAAGTTTCAACTTGTTTCCCCTCTCCGTACAGCGTAACTGGCAAATAGCGGAACAGCGAAAAGGATTTCGTGTGGTGATGATTTTGATGAACAGTCTCGCCAGACCTTGGACCATCAGTAGTATCATTGCGGCTACTGTGCAGCAGCATATGATGTCGAACTCGGCAACTATCCACTCCGCATTCCTTTTTCGAGCGACACGGCCATTTACGATGCGGTATCAAGCACAATCGGCACAAGTTCTTCTGCCGCATTGCCTTCCATCGGCCTCCGATGTCCAACTCTTTGAAACTGGAACAGTTCAGGATCTGATGACCATCTTTCTCACAATACGAACACGCTTTTCACGTACATTCGCCGCCTGCACTCTCCTTCTTCGATACGCTTGGCGACACGTTCGCGTGAGTGAAAAGCTTTTCCTTTTGCTTCGACTTTTCCACTTTTTGGTGTTTGTGGTAGTTTTGGGCGGATTCCACGTCGATGCTTAGCTCGGCAGCAAGGTTCACTAGTCCCGACATGAAGCTGTTGAATGTCGCTAGGTTGACGTTCGCTGACGATTGTTTGAACGTACCCCACTGCATCTTCAGCGAGGTGGGTAATTTGTCGACCAACTCTTGTAGCAGCATTGGATTTGATAAATGTGCTTGCTGATCAGCCAGGATGATATGATCGACGAGATTTTGAATCACCAACCCGTACGCGACGATGGTGTTCAAGTTATCATACTTCGGCGGCGGAACGTTTCTCACCTTCTTCAGAAGAGAACTAATCAGGATCTCTGGCCTTCCGTATAGCTTATGCAACGTTTCCATCACGTACGGGACGGATGCTGGCAGGAGTAGACGACTTCTAACTGCCTCAAGTGCGGAACCTCCCAAGCTACGTTGCAATCTGGCCAGATTCTCGGCGTCCGTGTACCCGCAGACCTCCGTCGTGTTTTTGAAGGAACTGTAGAACATAGGCCATTCCTGGGGATCCCCGCTGAACTTCGGCAACTCGCGTGGCATTACTTGCCGAGCTGCCAATTGGGCACTGGTCGGTCCCAAACTGACTGGCGGAGGGTTCATATTCCCGTAGCACAACGATGTTGGTATTACCGAGGGCGGTATTTCCGGTCCTATGACGGGATATGGACAACTTGATGGTGGGTACGGAAACGGCACTGAGTATCCGGAGTAAACGTTCGAATAGTTTGGAATCCCCGGTCCCATACTTGCGGTGGTTGTAGTTGGTAACAACGGAGGATTTATGGGCATTGCTCCATTGGAAAAAGGAGGATACTGGAACGAACCAACCGTTGACGAAACAGGCGGATTCACGGAAACGAGAGGTACTGGTTGAAACGAAGTCGAAATCGGCAACTGTGGCAACGATGCGACTGTGGCAGCACCCAGATAATGTTGTGGATTTCTAATGAGGCCACTCGAACTATACGGTATCGACGGAATAACCCCGGCTGCACTCGAAAGCATGCCTTTCATTTCCGGGCACGAATAGACCGGTGCGAAGCCGTCACAGACGAGTGGAACGCCAGACCGAGTCGCTTTTGGAATCATCGGTACAGTCGATACTATCGACGAAGTAAACGCCGGCGCCGCGGCCACCGAAGTGACGAAACTTCCACCAGCTGTCACGACCGTCGTTAATGGAACAGCAGCAATCGTGGGTAGATGAGATGATGCGCTTCCTGGTATCGGTACGACATTCGACTCGTAAGACTTCGCCAGAGCGGTAACGTTCCCACTGGGAACAGGAATGGTCGGATCCGGATAAAGTACTCCAAGATTCAACGAAACAAGGCTGCTTGAAGTTGAATGCATTGGTAATGGTACCACGATCCCGGGATTTTCCTTGCTAACAGCTGGGACTGACAGGGTAGCTTTCTGTCCAGACGTTGTGGGCTTCGACTGTCCAACTCCGTCCAGTTGGGCTCCCTTTTTAAGCCATTTTTCCAGCTGTTCGCGCCTACTTTTCACACTGACTCCGCTTCTCCTACTTGAAGAATCCTTCTCTTCTCCAATCTGCATCATCAACTCGTATTTCTGCCTCAAGTACTCCTGTTCTTCGTCGATTTCCTTCAGCTTGGCCTCTTCTTCCAGTTTACGGATCCTCTTTTCTTCTTCCGCACGTTTCTTCCTCAGCTTCCGTTCATCCTCAAGGAGTTGAAGGCTGAGCTGTAATCTCTGCGAAACTCGACTGCTCTTACTGACGGACGACTCGTTGAATGATACACCCGACTTCGATGCACCACCCTCCCAGTCTGTCAGGCAATTGTTGCACTTGAAACTTCTTTCCGGCTGCGCAATAGACTCGCTGACACCCGCGCACTGAAAGTGTATCCACGATTCGCACACATCGCAACACACCATATCATCATCGGTATCCGCACGATTGCACTTTTTGCAATGCTTTTCATTGCTAACCGAAGTCACACTGTTTGCGTCCGACATTTCGAGATCGACCTAAATTAACCTGACAACCGTCTCTAGTGAAGCTTGACGACTAACTCTAATGCTAACGACGATACTCACAACCGACGAAGGTGACAGAATCAAAAAAGGCACTGACTTTATTATGCTGCAGTTTCGATGTCGGTCCGCAATCGATGCGAATTGTCGTTGTTGTTGTTGTTGGTCGTCTTCAACGGTGGGTCGTCTCGCTGTCTCGCTGCTGTGAAATGTCCTTCCCGATGGGCAACAAGCAATCATCCAGCTCTGGATGAAAATCTTTGAAGGATGTTCTCGATAGTCAGAACAAACACCGTCTTTTAGTTGCAAACTTAGCAGCTTCAAAGCTGTAATTTAATTGTTAACATTAGTGATGATACAAAGGTAAGTATAATACAATAATCTTACATTTTCAGTGTTCTTCTTCTTTTGCCAGGTCACCGTCTACCACGGATGGACAATTCCGACACGATCTATAACCAACGGTAGGTATTTAGGTCCATTTTAGGCTAGGCAACAAGCTAGGTAAGTACTATTATTCTAATTTTAGGAACAACATACCTCAATTCTAATGAATGATCCACTTACTACGTGGAAAACCGCGAAATTATAAATACAAATCGAACTGTAATTACAATAAACGTTTTAAATCACAATTCTTCAATTATTAATCGCTAAACTTACAAGCTATTTCACCTCACTAGAATTCACTTCTTTATTTTTCCTCACAAAGAAACCAAAACCAACTTCTACAACTATATGCGTTTCTTTACATTCGATCTGTCATTCGCTTCGCCCGGCACTGGCGTTTCGCTCGCGAGGGTTCGGTCAGTTGGTTCACCCACAATTCGCCGCGTCGAGGGGTATCGGCGACAAATATCATTATATTTTTCATAAAAAAACATTTTTAATTAACTTTTATTTGATATTTTGATCTTTGATCGGCTCAGTGGTTCAAAAGTTTAAAATAAATTATTAAAGGCCACATGAGAACAGATTTTGGTATAGATGCGCAGTGGATCTTTTTCGCCCCATGCCACGGTAAAGGTTCATGTGATGCTTTGGGAGGAGTCTTTAAACAGAATACTGCTATAGCAAGTTTGCAGGGGCATCACATTACAACTGCAAAAGAGCTTTATACACGAGCAATTTCCAAGACCGATTCAAGACTACACTATGGTTTTTTTCAGAACCAGATTATAAAGCAATGGAAAGAAAACTTAAAAACCGTTATAATCGTGTGAAGCTAATTTCCGGAACTCAGTCATTATCATACACACTTAGTTTTTTCTACCTTAGTTCTCGGCTGTGCAAATCTCGGCAAAAATAAGTTTCACTGAGATCTCAGCAAAAGTGACATTTGATTGCTGAGTCTCGGATAATGCTTAGCTGAATCTCAGCAAAAAAATGAAATATTTGCTGAGATCTCAGTAAAACTTTTATTGCCGATATTTGCACAGCCGAGCTCGATAGAAAAAAACTAAGTGTGTAGTTTTAGGCCAGAAAATAAAAATTGTATTATTGTGAAATGATTCTGCGCGGAAGAAGAACATTCTGTGAAACTATGAAAGTATGTTTAAGCATGTTGTCTTTAATAAAAAAAAAAATATTTCGGACATGTGGCTGGAACATGTTACGGTCAATGCAAAACATTCTTTTAAAGAAGGTGAAATAATTGTATTTTGCAATTTTTCTGAAAACTATTCTTTTATTATTCAAAATGCTGATCAGGGTTACAACTAGAATAACTCTTATGTGGTTTATTACAAGAAGTACAGTATAGTAAATAACGTTATAATAATATCAGAGGTATTGACCCACGATACAATAGCACCCAAGTAACCATAGGCACGTTATTTCGGCCTCATCAGAACTTATAAACACTGGTATAGCCATTGTTGAGCCGTATGTAGCCAAAAAGGTGAAATAACGTGCCTATAGTTATTTGTGCAGTTCTATTGTTCATTTCAAAACTGATAGAATTCATGAAACAATCAATAGATTTCTCCAAAATTACATTTATGTCAGATGGAGCAGCTGTACATCATAAAACAGAACAAAATTACCAGTATGTGTAAGTTCGAGCACAAATTGTAAGCAGAATGGCATTTCTTTGCAACATTTCACGGCAAAGGCCTATGTTATGCTATTAGTGGTACTTTAAAACGAATGGCAAAAAGAGCAAGTCTTGCCCAAGAATACGGAAATACCAAAACAGCCCCAAGAATGCTCTTCGATTGAACAGTTTAACAATCAGAGAAAAGCATAACAACATTGAATTTCTGTTATATGTCTACTGAGCAATACGAAAAAAATGTCAGAAGATCTAGAAGATTTGTTTCACCAATCAAAGACAATAGCTGGTACACAAAAATTTCACACTTTTAAGCCTATTATCGGTTTAAGTAATTTTGTTATCTAAAAAATGAATATCGGCTCCGCAAAGCTACAGTAAATAAGCGTGGAAAAATAAACGCATTATTATAAAATAAACGAATTATTAAAAAATAAATCCTATTACCGATAATCAAATTGCAGCTAAAATATATTCCAATTCAACGGAAAATTCAAAAGTTTGTACTTTGTTCGATAAGGCTAAGAAATAATATGTTATGTTATTTTAAATAAAATGTAATGAAAAAAAATCTATGAAATAAAAACACGATTTTTTAATGCTCTATGCCAATTAAACATAATATTCTAATTGTATTTTCAAAATCATTCACTTTAGGATTAAATACGTCTACCATGTTTTATTCTACTGTGTTACCTGACCTATAACCCTATAACGAATATACGTTGTATACGAATACTCCGAATACAACGTATAGTGCGTCTAATTTTACATTGCAAATGCTATGCAAAATTAGACGAGTCATACGTTCTATTCGGGGTACTCGTATACAACGTATATTCGTTATAAGTCAGGTAACACAGTAGTGGAGATCATGTTACCTTTCGTTTGGAGCATGTTGAGTCCAATCCGATGCAGTCGTTGTCGAGTAAGACGTATCTCAATATTTTGTATTCCTTTTTATTCCTGCACTCAAACAAATCATTGTACACTTAGCTTAAGAGGCAACTAACCATCACTCGATTTGATTTTGCTTCTTCTTCTTGTATTCCTAAATCATCACTTTCTAAAGTATTGTTAAAATTCGTTGGTAGCGTGCGTCGCCGTGCTAAACAGGTATGGTGAGTAAAATCTACCATCTCTTTTATTCTTTTACTTTTCAATACAACAGCAAATGTGACGTCACACATGTACGTGTATAAGAATGTTGTAGACAAAATATTCATACTGCCAGACTACGCTGTATGACATTTTGTTTACACCACTGAGCGGGAAAGCCAATGACAGGCTACATACAATGCTGCCATATCCCCTGCCATCTGTGTTTAATTCAACTTTTGTTTTACCTTTGTAATTGTAACGTTTAAGTTCTTAAAAAGGTCCTTTTAGTTTATTTATTCAGTTTTTCATATATTTTCACCATTAAAAACATTTACTCATCTAACTTCTTTAAAACAATCAACTTATATTCACTGCTAAGTAGAGGTCATCTGGCAACGATTGTTCAATGATTCTTTTCCGTTCGCTATAGCCAAGAAGTGGAGTCGAAGTGATTTTCTTGGTGTTTTATTTTGTTCACCAAGAGATTTGACCGGCAGTTATTATTATAACGAATTTGTTTATTATCCAGGTTGGAACCAGTTCCAACCCGTGCGAACCCGAACTTATTGTCAGTGCGAACCTCAACCCGAGCCAGGTTTCAAAAACAAACGTTAACACTGACGTTTGAAAAGCAACAAGCAGACACAATCTTGATACCCGATCCAGGTTGGAACTGAATCAAAAACAAATTCGCTATTAGTTTTGTGTATTCGATTACGTGAAATTGTGAAGTGTGAAACAACTTACGTCTCCGGAACCGCTTAGTCCCAGAAGGGAACCAGCCTAAGCCCCGAGCTCATGGTCTTAAACCAACGGCAGCTCCTGTGGTGAGCACTCAAGGCCTTTTTTTTGTTCCGGGTCCCAGGGCGTTTTTGCGTGGGGAAGCTTTCGGATTGTGGGAAGTCCTAACCAACTATAAAAGTAGAATTTGCTTACATTTATTTGTTATGCGAACCAATATGATGGTGGCGGCCAGTTAGTGACAGCAGGATGTTGGCGGTCAGATGGCGGCAGCCCAATACCGTATGGTCGCAGCCGAAGGGAAGCACCCCTATGGTGGTAACCCGATGGCGGCGGCTTGATGGCGGCAGCAGAATAGAATCAGTCTGAAGGTGGTGGCCTGATTGCGACAGCCAGCCGGATAAAGTTGGCCTGATGGCGATCGCCAGATAGTGGCTCTCTGATGACGGTGGCCGGATGGCGGTGACCGGATGGCAGTGACCGGACGGCGGTGACCGGATGGCGGTGACCGGATGGCGGTGACCGGATGACGGTGGCCGGCTGGCGGTGGCCTGATGGCGGTGGCTAGCGGACGATGATCCGTCATGAGATAAACGATGATCATCTTCCTGCAGTGACCACTACCGTCTCTACCATTTTTTCTACGCACGTCTGCCTAGAGGCATCGCTACACACCGACTGGTTTGAACTCTATCCTCCTCACCATCCACCCATAATCACACTCACACCACTCAGCTCTCTCGTTCGCTACCACATTTCTCGCGTCACTTTTCAAATAGACCAATGTAACATATCCACCATTTTGAGAAAATCGAAGTAGAAGTTCGACAGATTATTATTTAAACTGTTAAGAAATAATACATTTTGCAATACTATTTTTAATGGAGTCAGTGAATAATAACGTTGAAAATTCAGTAGAAACGATAAAATCACAATTTAACTTTGAGTTTCATGCTACAACATAGAAAAAACCACATAGGACGTTTTGACAAGTCGCGTTGTACATCGGAAATGTTAAATTGGACGATTTTTCTCACTGACATAATCAATGAGTGTTACATTGGACGTTTTGATCTACATGATACTAGATTCCCTTTCACAGATTTCACAGTAGAATACCTAACTTTAGATTGGCCTCGCCTTTAGAAAACGAGCACCAATCATGTTAGGCAGTCCGAATGACCGAAGTAACAAACATGTACCCATCGTTTCAAACTTTACATTGAACAATTTTTGACGTACACGCAGAAAAAAATATTTTAAACGTAATAATATTTGACGTAAATTTAATAAGAATTTCATTTTGTTTTGGCTGCAAAATGAAATCATTATTATTTCAACAATCCAGTATCTTTGTTTATAAAAACCCATGGATTGTTAAATCAAAAAGAAAATCTTTTCGAATTTACAAGAGCTTTTATGGTTTTGACGTAAGCTGTCAAATTTGGCAGCTGGGTCAACAAAAAAATATGTTTGTTTTTAAAAGAGATTTCTTGTTGATTCAATCATATTTATTTTATTAAGCCTAAAAATATACGCAGTGGAAATAAAAATATGTTTATTGATTCAATTTTTAATAATTTGCGATTATTTTTATGTTTTGTTTTCTATTTGTTACCAACAGAATTAAAATTAAATTAAAAAAAAACTTTCTGAGGCATAAAATCTCTCCGGTTCATGAGTTGATGGGTCGATAGGTAGGGTCCAGGTGTGGGAGCGGCCTTCCTGGCGTTGGGAGCATTGGTACTCAGTACTGAAAATAAGATCGACGGAAAAAATCAAGGAAAAAAAGAAAAACTGTTTATATTTTGCAACAGCAGCATACTTACTTACCTCTAGAGCTGAATCAAACGAGAAATTTTTTGTTATTGTTTACATTTTTGTCCGGGTTTTCACGAGGGAATGGTTGGTAGTTATTTTTGCATTCATGGCCCGGGGAATTGACACAACAAATAAATGTTAAATTAAAATTAACTATTGTTGGCTTGATAAAAGAATATTGTTATTTTTACAATAGTTGCAGTTGAAGAGTGGCTTATGAAAACAAAAAGAATCTTATTTTGAATTTATTTGAATAAATATTATCGAAACAATAAAATGCAATATAATTTCAACCGGAATTGTTTGTGTAAATACAAATAAAGTTTTTTTTGGTTCAATGCAAACAATTTTCTGTCCGTGTAGGATTACGTCTTTGATTTCTATATGGGGTACACTTTGTGAAAACCGAAAATGGAACATGTTACAAGTTAAGAAAGATTTTGAGCGTTAATAACTCAGCTGCCCCTGGTCCAATTTCAATAATTTTATCACCAATCGATCAGAAATATGGCTACGCAATGCTTCTGAATGTTGATTTTCAACAAGAAACGATTGAAAAACTGGTAAATGTCCAGCATTGTCCAAAAGCGTCGAATTAACTAACAAATCCACCAATTACCTACATGCATATGCTGCTTCCCCAGCACAGTCGTCAGAGAGTAGTAAGTAGACGAAACAAGTCAAAGTGGCATTCGCCTCCGATCCTCGGGCGCGTGCGAATAGGGAGGATGGAATTGCGTAATATTTTGCACACTCATCGCCATACTCAGAACAACACGCTCCTAACGACCACACCACTGTGTGGTGGTGTCAGGTCGTCGAAATTAGTAGCAGCAGTAGCCAGGCATGGAAAATCATTTGCATTCATTTCATACATTCATTTACATTCATTTGCCTCTAACTTTATTCATCAACAGCATTCCGGAAAATGATGTATAGAACTTTTGTAGGGTTTTTTTATAAACTACAAGTTTGGCTCATAACTCAAATCTGTATCTTCTATGCATCACAAACTAGAGCGGGCAGAACTTGTTACTGTTTTTCAGTGAATGTAAAATACATTCACTGAAAAACAGCAGTGGCTTCTGTTCGCTCCGCTTCGTCATGCATAAGAGATACGGATTTGACTTGTTAACAAAAGTTGTAGCTAATAACAAAACATATAAAATCTTTATACATTATTTTGCGGAATGCTGTTGAAGAAAAAAGTAAGAGGCAAATGAATGTAAATGAATGCACGAAATGAATGCAAATGATTTTCAATGCATGGCAGTAGCAGCAGTAGCAGTGCTTTCGGCGTGTGGCATTGAAAATTGTTCTCCAGTAAATATGAAAGGCTGCCTGCAAGCAGCGAGCTGCAGAGCCCACATAAGCAACCATCAAAGGAGGAAGAAGCTGCACCGCTATGCTATGGATCGGAATCAGTAGCTCTTCGTGAGTCGCTGCGGGTCGGTCATCTATGCCAAGCGTGTCACCCTCGCTCCAAACGACATACAGCTCGACAGCCTCATCCGTGTTGAACACCCAGCTAAGAATTACTCAACCATCACAACAAAACGGTCCTTTTCAGGGCCACCAAACATTTGTTAAAGAGTACTATTTGAACATTGGTCAAGGTCATCAGTTCCCGCAAGCAGCTAGTTATCAAGGCTCAACCTGGTCTCTATATAAGGTGTGGAATTGTAGGCCCGAATGCAAGGTTGCAAAGACTCATTTCAGCTAAAATAGTGTTTTTCGGAATAATAAAACCAAAAGATGGTATGATGGCATGTTTTACTTGTAACTTAAAAGAAGAGGTTACAAAGTATGCGTTGGAAACATAAAACCTGTAAATTTTGCTTTCTATGAGTCACAATCAGCGATTTGCTGATCGCTGAGTGAGTGAGTGAGTGAGTGAGTGAGTTTGTGAAAAATCGCTGATTGTGACTCTCATGAAGTGAAATAAACAGGTTTAATATGTCAAACACATTCTTTGCAATCTCTTCTTGTATCCTACCAATTCAAAATTTGATCATGGCATCTAATTATTTCATAATTTAGAAAAACATTGTTTTAGCTGAAATGAGTCTTTGCAACCTTGCCCGAATGTATTGGTGAGATTAATCATCGTCCGACCATTTTCCAGAATACGCTGGTAGGAAGTGTTAAAAATCCATATAGAATTTGAGAGAAGTGGGAATAATTCACTTTGGGTGTATATTCAGTCCCCAGAAAGCCAATAAAATCAAATTTGTGAGAAAATTAGCTCTCACGAGTTCAATCTCTCGAAGTCCCTCCTTTTTTGCATATTCTGCACAAACGATACTTTCCGCCGCGCCTCATTCATATAATTCGGAAGGAAATCCTGTGAGGGGTGAATTGAATACACTTTAATACCAAAATGCACAAAACTTAAAAATTAATATATAACAAAAAATTCAAAATACACCTTTTAAAGTCGGGTAGATGAATCGAAAATACTCAAGTTGACAGTCCCTTGGATTCTCTTCATCAACTTTCTCTTTGAAATAAATACTACAAATTTGATACGCTTACAAATAAAAAAACGGAAAGAGTTAAGATAATTGATGATTGATCAATTAAATGAACTAAATGTTCACATTTGTTCCGTCCACTAGCGGTCCTACGTCAAGCTTCCGTTCGTGCCCCTAGGCACAGACCCTTCTACTTTTTGAGCTAAGATTTTCTTAAATAAATGAAAGTAAATTTGGATAGGTGTTTTAGTATCACATGATAGAAGAGCAATAGTTTGTATCGCTTAACTCGATTTGTTTACATTTGTTACATTAGTCTATTTGAAAAGTAACTTGTTTTATTTGTCATAGGCTTCAATGCTTCAAAACCAGCAATGCTTTTCCCTGATCTGGGAAGGGTCTGGATGAAATTAATCCGCTTCGAATGGAATTCATCTGCTTTGATTTCGTTCAGTGCAAACCTGGAACAGTTTTTGTTAAATATCTAACTTATTTCATTTATAAGTGCCCATCTGGAGATGTAAGGACACCTTGAAGATAAATGATCGGTCTTTACTTAGATCTAAAAAAAATGGATGTTGAGTTAAAATTTTAAAGTATTTTTTTGTGTAGTAATATTTATTTTTATTTTTTACATTAGGGTAGATGTACCAGTTATGGTTATACGTTCCTATTATGGTGTGTTCCAATTATGACCTACACTCTTATCTACGATTACCTAAAATTATCGGTAAAAAGTTATCGGTATTTTTTACCGATAAAAATTGTAACTTTTTACTTTAAATTGGCTATTATTTGCTATAAATAAAGTAATTTTTAACGTTAATTTGTTTATTTGTTTATTTGTTCTTCGTCTTCGACAGTGTCGTACAGACTAGTTTAACTTATGCTATGTTTTTAATCCTATTTTTAAAACAATTTTTGGACACATTAAAATCAAACAAATCACTAACATTGTTGAAAGCTCTGAGGCAAGAACTGAGCGGGTTGTTATGACCATAACATGTTCTATGTGCGGGAACTGCGATAAGTGCTGAGTACCGCAGCTGACGCTGTGGAACGTTCAGTGATACTTGCAGGAGAAGATCCGAACAGTCGACGTTATTCTGGACGATATCGAATATAACCAGCCGCTGCAATTTCAGCCGTCTTGCCGATAGCAGTTCCAGATCAATTAGTTGACATCGTTCTGGATATGCAGGTAGATGGACAGGATCATTCCACGGTAGGTGCCGAAGAGCAAAGCGAATGAATGATTTCTGCACACGTTCGATGCGGATCACCTGAGATGTATGGTACGGTGCCCAAATGGGAGCAGCATATTCCAGGATACTTCGCACTAAAGCACAGAACAAGGCTTTTAATGTGTGCACGTCGGTGAATTGAGATGCATTGCGGCGAATGAACCCAAGAACGGAGAAGGCTTTGGCAGTAACGGTGGATATATGTTCGTTGAATCGAAGCTTACAATCCATGATAACTCCTAAATCACGGATAGACTGCACACGTTCCAGCGGAGCAGTGTCAATATTGTAAAGATGATTGATGGGAATCCAACAACGGCTAAAAGTGATCACCTTGCACTTATTGATGTTCACGCACATTCCATTTTCCTTGCACCATCGTGAAAGGGCATCGATGTCAATCTGCAGAGCAACACAGTCCAAAACAGACTTGATGACTCTGAAGATTTTGAGGTCGTCGGCAAAAAACAACTTTCCAGAAGATATTTGCAGGCACAAGTCATTGATGAAGAGCACAAAGATCAATGGACCTAACACACTCCCTTGTGGAACTCCAGATGGAATGTAGAAGGTCCTGGATCGTGCTGAGTTCACCTGGACGAATGCTTTCCTACCAGTCAGGTAAGACATTAGCCAGTCGGCTATCCAATCGGGAAAACCCATATGTCTCAGCTTTTCCACGGCATAGCTATGCGGAACAGTATCAAATGCTTTCGAAAAATCAATGTATACAGAGTCCACTTGATTCCGGCTTTCAATCTCACGAAACAAAACGTTGGTGTAGCATAATAAGTTGGTTGTTGCAGAGCGATGGGGAACGAATCCATGCTGGTATTCCGAAATTATCGGTTTTGCTGCAGACAGTAAGACCTCGTGGACCAAGGATTCAAAGAGCTTTCCCAGGCAACAGAGAATCGAGATCCCGCGGTAATTTTCAACGTGCCGCACGCTACCCGATTTGTGGATGGGAATCATTTTGGCAGTTTTCCATAAACCTGGGAATGTTTTTTCATTTAACGATCGATTGAACAGTATCGTCAAAGGTTTAACTATAGACTCGGCGCAATTCTTCAGCAGTGTTGGAGTTAAACCGTCGACTCCGGCTCCTTTCGACGCATCTAGTTTGGCTAACGCTCTCAACACTTCCTCACGAGAAAAATTGAAAAAAGGAAGGTGGATATCATGGGATGGCACATTTTGAAAACAACCCGGGTGAGGTTGGGGCGACTCCGCATTAAACACACTTTGAAAGAAGGTCGAAAAAAGATTAGCTGCCTCTTCAGAAGAGCAGGCCAAAGCGTCACCATACTTGACATTGTCCGGAACACGATTGCTTGCCCTTTGTTGCTTCACGAACCTCCAGAACATTGATGGGTTTTGTTTCAAATTCGATTGCAGCCTCTGCATGTATTCATGGTAGCTTGATGCTACGAGCTCTTTGTAGAACAGTTCCACAAGGTGAAGCGATTCTCGGTTTTCAATGGTTTTGTTAGCGAAGAATCGTTTACGTGCTTTACGCAGTCTGTTGCGCAGGTTTCTTAACTCAATGGACCACCAGGGCTTCCTGTTGGCTCCACTAATAGCAGGGCGGCGTCGAGAGACCTTCAAGTGGAGAATTTCGTAAAGCTTGTCGTAAAACAGAAGAACAATATCATCGACAGAGTGCCCCTGAAGAAGCTGCTCCCAGTCAACCGATGAAAATTCTGCATTGAGAGATTCGAAGTCGCAGCGCCTAAGATCCAGATCAATAGAGTCCGACTGAGCGTTTGCTGGAACGTGCACACATCTATGTACATCAACTTGAAGTTCTAACGGCGGATGGTGAGGATCGATAGGCAAGAGTGGTAAAACAGGATGCGATATTTCAAAATCGTCAGGAGCGTTCGTAAAAGCCAGATCGAGTAGCCTGCCATTCGGGTTTGAGATTGAGTTTAGTTGAACCAAACCACATGTAGAAATGGATTCGGTAAGTACGAGTTCTTGTTCGCTGGAGGCATTCGCAGGCAGGTATCCATTGACATCTTCATCGAAGGTCCATTGCAGCTGAGGGAGATTGTAATCCCCAAGAAGTAAGACTATGTCGCTGGCCGCCGATCGATCAGCAACATACTGAACAGCGGAAGAGTGGGTGGAATATAACGCAGGATCAGAATTCGGACGAAGGTAAATACCGAAAATGTGCAGAGACCGGTTTGGTAGTTTCACGCACACAGCGACTTGCTCGAGCTGTGTACAGTCGGTTAAAGATACCTCGGTACAGTGCAGACTCAATTTTACTGCAACGAGCACACCCCCGCCTCTCGACAAGTTGCTTGTTGATTCACTACGATCACATCGAAACAGCGAGTAATCCGATGTTAGCTCCGCATCGATTATATCGGGCCGGAGCCACGTTTCGGTGAGAACGACCACATCGTAATCGCAGCTGGATAATCCTAACTTCAAGTCAGATGTTTTCGTTCGTAGACCTCTGACGTTTTGGTAATAAACCGACAGAAATCGATGTCTTGATGGGGTTCCACTACTGCCCCCACAGTCGTCGAACGAGGTCACGCAACGCTGGTAATCGGGTGCACTAGAAAGTGAATGATCATCAGGGAGCGAGCAGGTTGTTAAGCTTGAGTACTTGCCGGTGTTCACTGTTTGGAAGACCCCCTCTCCACTCCCGACAACGGGACCGAGACTCTGATGGCAGGATACTAAGTTGATACGGGATGCAAACTGGACCATGTCGGGAGGATCGGGGGCTTCCATGATGCTGTATAGCGGGCGTCTCGGTGTCGAAGTGTAGTTGGTTTGTGTCGATGAAGTAGTTGATGCAGTATTAGCAGTCTCGGTTTCGATCTCGTCATTGGTGTTTGAACAAACAGAAGTCACAGTGCTATAAGTCGAAGGTACATCAGGCGAAGCATAAGTCGATAGTGGAAAGTACTTGCCTGATAATTCCGGTTGGAAGACCCCCTCCCCTACCCTAACAGGCCCGGGACGACTCGGTTGGCAGGATGCAGGAATGGGCACGACTGTTTCAGGTGGCTTGGGGGCTTCCATTAGGCTATCGACGTTGCATCCCGGGATCAGCCAGTAGGAGACGGGTTGACGGGCTTTCGAAATTTTTGGGAACCGTTGAACTCTCGAAACATGATACCTTCCGGCCACGTTGAAGGGTCCAGCGCTTGGGATTTCAATCCGGGGTCCAAACCAATTTTGAAGGAAATAAACGTTAGGTTCGATACGTCTTTTCCTTTGGGTACTAGTTTGACTATGTCAGGATTTTCACTGAGATTCAGGTTTGCCTTCACCATCCCCAGAACTGACTCGTTTGCCACGTCAGGCCTGATTCGTGACAGGTAAAGCCAGAATTTCTTCGGCTCCGAGTACGTTGGGACGCATACGATGCTGGCACGATGCTTTGGATCCAGACAAACAGTTGTCAACGATGCGAGGCTTCTCAACTTGCGGAATCGGCCTAGGCGCAGGCGGCGAAGCGGTACTGGTAGAATTAGACGCCAACTGCTTGATTTCGGTGCGCAACTCACTGATGGCCTGAGTGAGAGACACGAGCGGAGCAGTGTCGATGGGTTTGATTGCAATAGATCGAAGGTGAGAATTTTCGAATAATTCCACGCATTTGTCGCACATCCAATAAAGGTTGCTTCGGTGTGTGGTGAAGTATCCCAATAGCGCACGAGACACTCCGGCGCAGCCCATGTGGAACGATCCACCGCAAAATCCGCGACAAGCAACCTGCTCAATGCCAACGATGGCAGAGTCACATTTCGAGCAGTTTTTCTCCATCTCGATGTTGATCACGTCTGAATGCGCCTAATGATGTACTCTTCGCTGTCCTTCGATGAAAGATAATTCGAACGCTGGTTGCAGGAGAACAGGCGCCACAACCAATGTCGACTAAAGCGGCAAAATCAGTGACGTGGGTGGTCGATGAGTTACGTCAATAAATTTTGGATCACAACAGCGTGAAACAAAACCACACGAATTCACACGGGACAACTAGTGTTTGCACTGAACTTCACGTTGCTCTTGATGTTTATGGAGAACTCAAGCCAGCAAACGTTAACACAAGAAAAAAGTCACAAAATATACACGAGAAAAGCAATAAAATTGAAACAGCTAGTAAACAAACTTAACCGTAACTCAAGTGCGAGTGAGTGAGTTTTAATTACTGGTAATCCATGATTACCGATATTTAGGTATTCTTTACCTAATGGTACTACGTATGTGCATCTTAGCGTGTATGGGAATTCCATAGGCCATAATTGGAACACGCCATAATAGGAACGTATGACCATAACTGGTACACTCACCCTATCTTATGACAGTTCATGCAATATTCTACAAATCATGCTTTGAAACATTTTTTTATGACTTCAATTTTGAGTTATATTTTTTTTGCAGAAAATTAGTTTGGCCCTTTTCAAATGATGGTCTTGATTTTTTTTTAAATAAAATACGTATGCAAAGTTTCTTAAGTAGAAGATAACTTTACACCCACAAAGTTTCATTGAAATCTGAAAGGCTACCAACCCCAATTCGTCCATACATTCTCAAGTTGATTTTTCACCAGCCCAGATCGAAGAACGAAGGTGGCCCGCCCTCTGGTGGGGATTGCTGTCAGAAGCAATACGAATCACTTGTGTTACTTAAGTTTATCTATTCTAACGTCACCAGGTTGGTATTCTACGACTTAAACAAAATGTATGCATACGTATTTCAGTATGTACTGATGTTCAACACATTTAAAATACGGATGCATAGAAAATGTACACTGAGTACTTTAAATAAATCGCACCCTAGCCGCATCATCAGAACAACATTATTTCCTCCTTCATAGAGGTAGTTGCTTTGTGATGCGACCTTCTTCGTCAATTTTGTTTTATGATGTTCCTACGCCGTGGCCGGTGCTCCACTCGAGCGTTCCTCTTTTGGAGTTTGTGACTTTTACCCGGGTAAATTTTACGACTGCTTACGGAAAGTATTTAGACTGAGCGGCGCAGCGAGTGTACACCAAGTGATAATAATTTCTTCTGTAGCCGTCGTCGCATGAATAGGTGAGTTTCCGCATTTGCTTTTGCGCTTGCTCTTGAAAATGCTTTCTCCGGAAGCAAGTGCAAAAATGTTTCCATACATACACTTTGACGCCACCTTGGAAACTCTCGGGCGTAAATTCTAACCAAAAGAAACTGGAAGGAATTTCATTTTCACTTTGTCCCATTATACACGTTTGATAGCATTTTAATGGATTCTGCGATGCGAGCAAAATGCCTTCACATTTAAGGAAGGAAATTGTTAACTTTTTTTTAACTCATTGCATTCCACCTATTCAACACATTTGCAAGCCTTTCGGTGATCGAAAATTAACAGAGTGACGTGCAATGCCAGGAAACTCAGGATTAATTAGGATGGGGATTTGGAATAACAAGTGTAGTGATAGTCTTCGACTCGTTTAAAAACATGGCATGATGCGCTAAAATCAAACGGATTTTGAAAATAATGTATTTTTTTATTATTGTGATTGCACGCAAACCAAAAATCTATTACAATGAATGTTAGTTCCGTTTACTATCATCCTCTGTTTATGAACATCGCAACGAATGTTAGAAATTTACCATGCAGATGATGTAATGGTTTTTTGTCTTTTTTATTTCGTGTTCTATCTACGCTATTCGACTATACCAGTAAGCTTGTAGAACGACGCACATTGTAGAACATTGTAGAACGACGCACACACTTGCCTCGAATCTCTCCAGCAGAAAAAGCATACGAAATCGAGTATGCGAGAAAATGAGCGCTTCATGTTTGCTTTTAGGCTCTCCTTATTCAGAACCATGGAGAGAGCAGTGGAGAAAGCACAGGTCTGATAATCGTAACGTTCGTGGTTCGAGTCCAGTCGGCAGTATTTTTCCTATTTTTTTCGACATGACTAATTTACCTCACTAATACACTCTACATTTTTCGGTCTCCAATTTTCTTGCATTGGACCGCAGCTAGGCATATCGCATCCTCGGTTAATGCGGTCTCCACTAACATTCTCTGATGATGAATCCCACATAATTGTAAGCGAATCTTACATCCCCCGGTTGGGTGTACAATGTATAATGAATGATTAATTATTAATAACGTCTGTCATAAAGATGACTCACGGTGGTTCATTCAATTTCAAAATAGAACCGTTAGATTTTGACAACACTAAATTTTCGGGTAGCGGCACCGGTGGTGTAGTGGTAAGCGTGATTGCCTCTCACCCCAAAAGGCCTGAGCGCCATCGGGATTTTCTGGAATCGGAAGGGAAGTAAAGCCGTTGCTCCTAGGTTCATGAGTTGATGGGTCGATAGGTAGGGTCCAGGTGTGGGAGCTGCTTCTCTGGCGTCGGTAGCATTGGTACTCAGTACGGAAAACAAGATCGACGGAAAACAAACCAAGGAAAAAAAAATTCAGCTTGTTGCCACAATCAAACGGGAGTCTTCTAAATTAATTTCCTTTCCATATGTACCGTTGGATTTGGTGAACAATCAGTTGTTAATCATATAACATTGCTTCTTGATTCCAAATATATCCTACGAGTTTCAATTCCGCCCAAACGCATAAACGCATAAACGCCATTGGATTTTCTTGGCCATACGAATGAAGGCAGACAAAAATGAATTCGCTAGGAGTGCTTCTTTTGATTTTGCGAGCAATGGGTGTAAAACTTAATACTAACTATACGCTCTAACAGGTTGTAGGTTTAGAGCTCATGTATCGGAACAAACGTATTATTGTTTTGTGCACGGAAATCATTGGCCGGCGCCGGTGGTGTAGTGGTAAGCGTGACTGCTTTCTAACACCCCGATGGGTCTGGGTTCAATCCCAGCCGAGGTCGGTGGGATTTTTCTGAGGCATAAAAATCTCTGGTCACGTCTTCCTTCGGAAGGGAAGTAAAGCCGTTGGTCCCGGCCCATGTGTGTTGAATGGGTGCGATATCCTACGCAGGTGTGGAAGCTGCCTTCCTGCACATTCGATTGCCGTCAATGGATGGCAATCGATGTCCGGCGGTGATTGGCACTAGATTGCGGAACAGAGACCGACGTTAAATAAAGGAAAGAAAAAAAGGAAATCATTGATATTATTGATATTTTATACTCGATAGAACGCAAATGAGCGATTACGACGAAGTAGCTTACAAAGTATACAAAATATGTATAATCTAAAAAATAAATACCCTGTACAAAATTTGGGCTAATCGGACATGATTAAGCTGTGGCGCAAAATCTTCAAAGTTCGAGTTGTTCGAAAACCTATTTTTTTGCCAACTGACTGAAAAGTGCAGGAAACGTCGAGATCTGGTGTTTTTTTTTCGAAATTAGTTTTTGTCAAAAATCGACTTTCTGGGATTTTTTTCGTGAGCAGATACCATATGAATCATTGATGAGTTGGTTTATACAACTATTCACAACTATCCTCAAATAATTTAAATTTTTTCCTTGATTTGTTTTCCGTCGATCTTGTTTTCCGTACTGAGTACCAATGCTACACCCAACCGGGGGATGTAAGATTCGCTTACAATTATGTGGGATTCATCATCAGAGGATGTTAGTGGAGACCGCATGAACCGAGGATGCGATATACCTAGCTGCGGTCCAATGCAAGAAAATTGGAGACCGAAAAATGTAGAAAGTATTAGTAGGTAAATGAGTTATGTCGAAAAAATAGGAAACAGATTGCCGACTGGACTCGAACCACGAACGTTGCGATTATCAGACCTGTGCTCAGAGTTCCGACCTATCACAATCACGATCGCCAAACAGCTGATGGTAGTAACGCTTAGTACATTCCTATCAATGTGCTCGTCGAAGCTCTTTCCATGACCATCCATCAAGTTGACGAAAGAAGTAAAAAGCAACTGGTGAATGTCGTCTTCTGTTGTGATCCATCACCGATATGGTCATTCCCGACAATCACGACACTCATCTCCCTAGTAGCACGCTTGTCACAAATCAATTGTAGATACTTATATACGACTTATTTCAGTCATAAACGAGTTGCTGTAACTTATTGTGATGAAAGTGTGCTACTCGGGCTGTGCTCGTTTTGAAGCAGTTGCTGTTTTGATTGCTTATGTGAGTGTGTTGGTGAGTGAGCCCAACAGCTTCCGTTTCATATTGCTGCTTTGTTTGTAACTCACACAATCGCGCCTGCCGAGACGAACTTGGAATGCGTAGGCTATGTTTTCATTTTTTTCAGTCGTTTCGCTTTTTCTCATGATCGTACTGCAGAAGTCTTCACTATTTTCGTTGTGCTTTTCATCATTAGCAGCGAGTGTAACGTTTTGCTTGTGAGCAGCGACCATTACTGGTGATTGTTGTTTGCCATGCCTCTAACTCTCACTGCGTGACAAAACGATCTGTCAGCGATAGTCGGTTGATGCGAAGAATAGCCTAAAAGCAAACACGAAGCGCTCATTTCCTCTCATACTCGGTTTCGTATGCTTTTCCTGCTGGAGAGATTCGAGGCAAGTGTGTGTGTCGTTCTACAATGTTATACATAAAGAGCTTACTGGTATAGTCGAAAGCGTAGATAGAACACGAAATAAAAAAAGACAAAAAACCATTACATCGCCTGTAAGGTCAAACTTCTAACATTCGCTGCGATGTTCATGAACAGAGGATGATAGGAAGTGGAACTAACATTCATTGTAATAAATATTTGGTTAGCTCCCACACCTAGATCCTACCTATCCATCCATCAACTCATAGACCGGGGAAAAACGGCCTTACTTCCCTTCCGAAGGAAGACGTGATCAGAGATTTTATGCCTCCAAAAATCCCGGCAGCGCCGACTGGGATTGAACCCAGGCCTTTTGAGGTGAGAGGCAATCACGCTTACCCCTACACCACTGAAGCCGCTAAGTAATTTTAATTGAATATAATTTTAAACAGTCACTTAGTATTTGGTTAGCGATATTTATCTATGGTGGTCCAAATATTTTCCTTATGGTGGTCCTTTTAACATATAAAACTGTAGAAAAAAACATGCAAAAATCATAAGTTTACACTGAATGCATCTAAAAATACTCCAGGAAATGAAATATCCACTCTAAATAATAGTAACACTGATATGTTATGTCAATCAATCACTAGAATGCGTTTTGAAATACTTCGATATACAGATAAAACTATGTAAATTTCAACTACCAACTGGAGCAGATGACAAGACACTGAAGAAGTTTGCAAGTAGTAAACGAAATACGTATCTGTTGGAATTAAAAAAAAAAGTGATAGTGAAAGTAAATAGTTCAAGTGAATAGCGAATTGTTGAAAGTGAATACTGAATTAGAGAAAATGAAAGTGATACAATGGTAGTAGAAATAAAAGGAAAAACAACGTAATAAGGTAACGTTTAACTATCTTAAATTCAATGGATTAAAGCTGAAATTTCCGCGTTAATAAAAATTCATATCGTTGTTCGTTGAAAATTTATTAAATTTCAATTGATATTTTGAAATCTATGTAGAAACAAAAATGTAAATGAATGTATTAATAAATACTTTCTTGTAAAATGAATGTTTTGTTGTTGTATGTTTCAACTAAGATCAGAAAATACATCAATGTGCGAAATGTAAAGTTACAACGTTTATGCTGTGTACATGAGCTTCAGTTCGTAAAAAAATGAACCAAGAGTTTTTTGAACAGCTCGTGAGTGGATCGCCCATCTTTAGTCGGTAATCAAGCTCGTGATCTACGGAATTCGAAACAAAATAGATCCACTTGACACACCTTACTTTAAACCGCATTTGGATGTTTAAGGCTTTTTAGATTTGATTTTAAATAATAAATACCCCAAGCAACACAAATTCATAGAATTATGTTTAGTGAACTGCTATACAACCAAAATCAGTCATATAAAGGTTATATAAACTGTTATAGAACATTTGTGTTGCTTGGGACGATCAGTAGCTAACCCGAAAAAAATAACAAAAATACAATAAAAAACAATGTAACAATAAGACGAAAATTATTGTCTTAACAATGATTTATATTGTTACGTCTACAATAAATTTACCTTGATTTATGTTGTACAAAACAGTAAATTTCATGGTAAATGGAAAATTTACAATAAAAAAGGGGGGTTGTTAAGTATCTTAACAATAAAATTTTCGTGATTTCCCCATATAATTTTTTTTCAATAACATTATATATTATTGTTATTTTACTGTTGGTTGGCGAATTTATTGATTAAAAAAATAACAGTGTACTTTAGAGTGCGTGTGTTGGCTTGACAGATCTACTTTATCGACTTTAAAAATAAATCGAAAAAATAAAACATCGCCCCGGGAAGGGAAGGGGTGGTATGTCTGTTACGGGTGAGTCCTTTTTTACTGGTTATGGATTGAGATTCGATCCGGAACTTGTCAGAAATAGAGGGCAACTCCCCTGCACTCGATCTCTCTAGGTCACGTCTCCTTGGTGGTTGAGCGTCGTTGATAAGTTAATGCATTCACCTGGAGAGAATCGCCCATGAAATATGCTTCCACCTGAGAGTTATTTCCTGACATCTTCAAGTGGTGGATTTTTTTTATTATTATTGTATGATTATTGACTGCACGGAAAAGGTCTGCATTAAGCGGGATTTAGATGAGGCAGGAGAGTTGAGTTCAACTCAAACCGATTTGGTCGTAGGTGTTCAATTGACTTGGCAACGAATAGAGCCAAACGAACTGTCAAAGCAAGAGCCATACGAGCAGCGCCTATCTTGATTACATTGGCAGTGTTGCTGACCCTCTCATAGTCTGCATGCTTCAATCAGATTTATTTTTATTGTTCGTGAAGTAACCCACAATGAAAACACACCAATATTTAATGTAACAACATTTTTTATTGTAATAGAGTTGTTCATTATTGTTCGTGATCGAATCATGTTAACAATAAAATAAATGAAAAATACAATAAAAATCATTGTAACAACATTTTACTATGTACATTCATTGTACAGCTAGGTAGCAGTTTTGCCGTTTTCGGAAGAGTACAACATTATTACAATCATTTTTATTGTCGACAATAAATATTAATGTTAGAGCATTGTTTCCACTGAAAATTTCACTGTAATTTTTTTTTCGGGAAACTACCGGATGAATACTCGAAATAAACACCTGCTTAGCTTTTCAGTATCTACTTCACAAAACTTTATCTGTTAATTTGCATGATTCTTCTAAGTGCTGGTTTTCTATGTGTATTACTATACACTAGACCATTTTATTTCACTAGCCTCATGGTTTAGTATGCAAGTGACTTCAGAAACCATCGTGCACTCTAAACGGTAAACTAAATTTTAAATTTTATGTCATTCAAAAGGTTAAACGTGTCTTGTGCCGGACAGCCAAGGGTGGACAGCAATAAATTCAATTTGCATTCCGCCATTTGTCTAAACAGATTTTTTACGTAAATTTCTAAATCCAATTTCTGTTCGCCACACGAATGCTTCGACGAGACACCGAAGAGTCGTTTCCCGCTGATGAAAAAGTTTTTCCCACAACCAAGGAGGAATACCATGACAAAGTTGCTCGTTTGACTCAGAGCGGCTATAAAAAGTGACAAATTGAAATCATTAAAATATATTATACAGAAGCTATCCCTCAGTCTGCAGTTCTCTGCACTAAGCTTATACCTACCGCGTATGAGACGATGCCGTGTTATCAAAACGAAAAAAAAAACTTCAAGGTACAGATGAGATAAGTGAGTGAGCGCAAATGTGGGTGTAAAAAGGGACTGAAAAAATATGAAAAGTTGAAAGGAATTAGTGTCAAGACTCGTTAGAGATTCAGTGGTACGCTTAAATCACCACCGAGCGGATGAAGTGACAAAATGCAGGGCACTCGTGAACTTGTAGTTCATACTGGAGCCGAGTGCCTGAGTTATATCCTGTACCTACGTCGCTTTGAACTGTACAAAATTACTTCTTGTGCTGAGTGCATTGTCAGTTCTTGTTTAGTTCAATGTGTGGCCTTTAGGACACGTTGGATCTTATTAGATTTCTAATGGTGTTGTAATATGCATCATGAGATTTTGTATTAATTTTTCTCAAGATTGTCTGTAACAAGAATCTTGTGCAAGACTTAAAAAACATGTTTTTTCTAGTTTCAGAATTATATCCTGCTCAGTGCCATTGCCCTGCTAAATTATTTATTTATTTATTTATTTGTCAACTTCTTCAGCTATGCAGTACAGACTGATAAAAATACTTAATTATCTAGCTAGCGTCCTAAACTTATTTCTCGTAACATTATAGTCGAGCTGATAGATTACTTCATTTAATCTTCTGTGGCATCTTTGTTACGGATGATTTTCACAGAAGCTGTCGTTGTCGAGAGCAGCTAGCAGGATTGATTAACTTTATCATAGCTCATATCTCTCCTTATTATTATTTCAGCAAATATTTATGCCATTGTTGACTGTAATAAACAAAAAAATAAAGAAACATAGATGCTGATAGTAACCAGAAATTAAATAACCACGCAAAAAACAAATCAAAGTTCAGAGTTGGTTGGAAATGCTATCTAACATGAAGCTTTAGTGTGATAATTTATTAGTTAGAGAATGGTCTTTAGGAGATTGTAAGTAGATAGTTCCATTAGAGTACGGCAGTATGAAAATTAAATAGAAGTTGAAAATAAGCAAAAGGCCATTAATGCGACAGTATAAAGTCAAACGCACCCTTTTGCCTAACCCGTACGATGTACGCATGAAGTAGGTATGTCTTCAAATCTACTGGTAAAAAGTGTGCGCCCGCCTTTCTTCCATTTGTCCTGTTGTCCATTTACAATTTGGTGTAGTTTTTTAAAGCGTTTCAAAGTATTTGTAAATGAACGAAGGCAGCGAAGAAGAATATGAAAAAAATATACATAAATGGGAAAAAAAAACTGAATTTATCCACCTGTGGTGACACGAATTTTGTTTCTAAAAAAAAATGCTCAAGACTGCATTCAGGAAAGAAAAGGAAAATTGAATGTGTCTAATGTGATCCTTTGGGTTTTGTTTCAAGTCTGAAACAAGTCAGTGGTTGCTGAAAAACACGACTTACTTTATTTCGTCACATATGCATATACACCTCGCCATACACACTAGGGTGGGTCATCATGATAATTTTTTCAGAACAATGTTTTTTGGTTCTATTTGCGGTCCCAAACAACTGTGAAAAAATTGGGGACAATTGGTTGTAACCCGGATCTCCGCATTGTGTTTTATATTAGTATGGAAATTAGTATGTTAAAACCTACTTTTTTGCATTTTCATCGACGCCAGTAAGATCCTAAGTACGGAATACTGGACACGTCATGGAATAATGGACACGACACGGCACAATGGATTGGATAACACGCTACAGGGCTGACAGTCGTGCTTTTCTGCTCCCTGAGTAAAAAAGGGAAACACCCTCTTGAAATGACAACTGGGTTAATAGTGCGGTTGCCCCCGTTCCGGTTGAATCTTGGCAGGCCTCCGGATACGTTCAAAACTCGTCACCAATTGGTGGTTGGTGAGTAGTAGGCTCAGTGTAACATTCTTGACTTACGCCGATCTGGCTCTTAACACGGCCCCCATGAAGGACCGTGTCAACCCTAGTATGGCCTCCCTGCTTGCATCGATAATCATGGGATCACGAAAGGCGACTACATACAACGATTGGAGATAGCAACCCGGAGGGGGGACCCAACAGAATGGAGAAAAACGGAGAAAAAAAAAATTAAAACGAAGAAAATGAAAAAAAAACAAAAAAATATTAAGGACGACGGAAAGACGCCAGACAGTGAGAACGGAGGAGCGAACGTTTTCGCAAGGATCGGGATATTGCAGAGATCACCAGAATCTGGAGGCCACAGCGAGTTCCAGCAGCAGCAGTAAGCCCCAAGGTGACCAGCAAGGACACCAAGGAGAGCTACTGTGTTACCTGATTTATAACGAATATACGCTGTATACGATTACCCCGAATACAACGTATGACTCGTTTAATTTTGCATAGCATTTGCAATTTAAAATTAGACGAACTATACGTTGCATTCGGGGTACTCGTATAGAACGCATATTCGTTATAAGTTAGGTAACACAGTAGGTCTTGTGCTAAGCCGGATGTTCACACCGAAATCCAGCAGTAGCATACAAGAAGGATTGCAGCTTGGGAAGACCAAATTGATGGAGGTCAGGAGGAGGATCAAGGATAAGAGCAAGGCAATAAAGGAAATGATGACGGTCATCAAATCCGCCATTATTATTGCCGAACGTGAACATGATGTGCTGAGACCGAGATGTGACTGCCGAAAGGGCATTGATCGAGGCCAAGGAGAAAGCAGCAGTTGAAGCACAGGAGACGCCGAAGGGACCTCGAAATCCACGCTCAGAGAAGAGGAAAAGGGAAACGCCAGGCGAGGAAGAGGAGTTGAAAAAAGTCAAGAACGACAAGGAAGACAACAGGGAGGAGGGATGGCGTACCGTCGAGAAGCCGAAGGAGAAGTGGAAAAAGTGGAAGGAAAAAAGAAGTGAAGGAGAAAGAAGAACAGAAGAAGGAGAAACCCAGGTCTCGTCGGGAGCGAAGTAAGGGCGATGCTCTATTATCGAAGCAAAAGACAAAACGTCGTATGCAGCACTCCTCCGGAAGGTTCAAGAGGATCCGGAATTGAAGCAACTAGGAGAAAACGTGGTGAAAACCAGGCGCACCCAGAAAGGCGAGATGCTCTTTGAGCTGAAAGAAGGATCCTACGATCAAGAGGTCAGCCTTCAAGGAGCTCGTCGAAAAGTCTCTTGGTGAAGGGACGAGTGTTAGAGCTCTATCCCAGGAGACATTGTTCGGTTGCGGGGGTCTGGACGAGATCACTACAGAAGAGGAGCTGAGAAGTGCGTTGCGAGCGCACTGCGATCTGGGAGACATCTTGATGTCAATCCGGATGAGAAAGGCGAACGGCGGCATGCAAATGGCGGTGATACGGCTTTCGACAGTTGCAGCTAATAAGCTGTTGGAGACTGGCAAGATCAAGGCTGGGTGGTCAGTGTGCTCGGTGAAAGCAACTCCTCGGATTACCAAGCAACCAAAGCGATGCTTCAAGTGCATGGGTTTCGGTCACCAGGCGAGGAACTGCAATAGCCCTGACAGATCTGATCTGTGCACGAAATGCGGAGAGAAAGGTCATATTGCAAGAGGCTGCACGAAGCAACTGAGGTGTATGCTCTACAAAAAAGAGGACGGAAACGATCATACGACGAGAGGCTTCAAATGCCTAGCAAACAAAAAGGCGATGGAAGGTTAACAGTAATGGAGGTAACCCACATAAACCTCAATCATTGCGACACTGATCAGCAACTGTTGTGGCAGTCGACAGCAGAAATAAAGTGCGACGTTGCAATCATTGCGGAACCGTATCGAGTCCCTCCCGATAACGGTAACTGGATGGCGGATAGAAGTGGTTGCGAGATCGTACGAAGGTTTTATGATCGCCAAAATTAACGGAATCTTCATATGTAGTTGTTACGCACCCCCCAGATAGACGATGGAGCTGTTCCATGAGATGCTGCATGGGCTTAACGAAGAGCTGATTGGACGACGATCGGTAGTCATCAGAGGAGACTTCAATGCTTGGGCAGTGGAGTGGGGAAGCAGATGTTCCAATGCAAGAAGGCACAGTCTGCTGGAAGCTCTGGCAAAACTGGAAGATATGCTGGCCAACGAAAGCACCGGCAGCACTTTCACAGAGATGGCCGGGAATCCATTATCGACGTTACTTTATGCAGTCCGTCGCTGGTAGCAAACATGGATTGGAGAGTGTGCGAAGCATATACCCATAGTGACCATCAGGCGATCCGATATGGCACCGGCCAACGGAATACTGTGGCAGTACGGAGGACGAGAACTTGTGACCGGAAGTAAAAAACGGAGGCTTTCGACAAGGATCTTGTCGTTCAGGCACTTCGTGTGGACAGGAGCACCGTGGTTCTGAACGTGGACGACCTGACAGAAACGTTAGTGAGAGCATGTGACACGACCATGCCGAAGAAACTGGAGCCAAATAACAGACGGCGTCCAGTTTACTAGTGGAACGAGGCACTTAGCATCCTCCGCGCTAGTTGTCTCAGAGCCAGAAGACGTGTTAAGAGAGCAAGAACAGAAGCAGACAGAGAGGAATGAAGAGGAGTGTTCCGAGCGGCCAGGGCCGCTTTTAAACGAGAGGTAAAGCAGACCAAGTCAAACTGTTTTAAGGAGCTGTGTCGAGACGCTGATGCCAACCCCTGGGGCGACGCATAGCGAGTCATGATGGCGAAGATCAGAGGTCCAACGATGCCCGCTGAAATGTGTCCAGAGAAGCTCAAAGTCATCGTGGAAGGACTTATCTTGAAGCACGACCTAATGACCTGGCCACCTACAACCTTACGGAGAAGGAGAGAGAGAGATAACGTCGAAGTCACATACGAGGAACTCGTAGCAGTGGCGAAAGGATTGAAGGTGAAGAAAACTCCCGGTCTGGATGGAATCCCCAATGGCGATCCAGGCGTCCCCGGAAATGTTCAGGATGGATGCCTGAAACCAGGAAAACCACCGGGGAATCCTGCATCGTATAGGCTTATATGCCTGCTGGATACACTCGGAAAACTCTTGGAGATGATCATCCTAAACAGGGTGATGAAATACACGGAGAGTGAACACGGATTATCGGAGAGGCAGTTCGGATTCCGGGAAGGGAGATCAACGGTGGATGCAATTCGGATAGTGGTCGAGAGAGCTGAGAAGGCGTCCAAACAGAAGCGGAGAGGAGATCGATATTGTGCCGTGAAAAACGATCGACGTCAAGAATGCGTTCAACAGCGCCAGCTGGGAGGCCATCGCCGAAGCGCTGCATAGAATGAGAGTCACTGACTACCTGTGCAGGATCCTGAGGAGTTATTTCCAGAACCGGGTTCTGGTCTGCGAGACAGACATGGGGCAGATATCGTTTAAGATCACAGCGGGAGTTCCACAAGGCTCCATCCTTGGTCCAAAGCTCTGAAACGGGATGTACAACGGCGTGCTAACGCTGAAGCTGCCCAAAGGTGTTGAGATCGTTGGCTTTGCGGACGACGTCGTCTTAACGGTAACAGGCGAGACGCTGGAAGAGGTGGAAGTGTTGTCAACCGAGGCGATCGACATGATTGGTAACTGGATGCAAGGAGCGAAGCTGCAGATAGTCCACCACACGCCATAGCCTCAAAGCGTGTGTTAAAATACCTGGGAGTGATGATCGATGAACGGCAAAACAGAGATGAACTAGCCTACGGCTAAAAATCTCTTAAATAAGGAACAACAAAAAAAGAATGAACGGCAAAACTTTAAAAGCCACATCGAATATGCTTGCGAGAAGGCGGCGAACAATTCTGGTCCAAGCAGCAGCAAGAGGCGTCTTTTGGCTAGTGTGTCCTCATCGATACTAAGGTACGGGGATAACCGAGTAGAACGTGACGCTGGGAGCTAAATGGCTCACAAAATTGGAGAGACGATCAGCGAACTGGAAGCGCCAATTAGCTGAGGTAAAGTGAGGTGCGTAATGCACAGCCCCCTCCGAAGTAATACAACAAGTGGTTCCGGGGGAAAAGGGTAAGGCGTCCAAGGAGGTTTTAGTGCGGTAAGAATCCCACACACCGTGTCACCGCGACTATGCGCCTAGTCGTCAAGTGGTGGCACGATGGCCTTTTTGAAGGTTTCCTCCTTGCTGGCAGCAGAGGCGATAGATACGATTGGTAACTGGATGCAAGGAGCGAAGCTGAAGATAGGCCACAACAAAACAGAAGTGATGTTGATCAGTTACTGTAAAGCAGTGCAGCGGGAAGAAATCACCGTTGGAGAGCACGCCATTGTTTCGAAGCGCGTGCTGAATTATCTGAGAGTGATGATCGACGACCGGTTGAACTTTAACAGCCACATCGAATATGCTTGCGAGAAGGCGGCGAAGGACATCAACGCAATAGCCAGAATCATTCCGAACAATTCTGGTCCAAGCGGCAGCAAGAGGCGTCTTCTGGCTAGTGTGTCCTCATCGATACTAAATTACGGAGGTTCAGCCTAGATTGAAGCGCTGAAAACAAAGCAGAACCAAAAGAAATTGAGCAGTACGTTCCGGCTCATGGCCATGCGAGTCGTGAGTGCGTACAGAATAATTTTGATAGAGACAGTATGCGTTATCACCGGTATGATCCCAATCGGCATCGGTTCGGACGCCATAGCACATTCTGTCCGAAGTGTGGGAATGTTGAAGAATCACCAGAGCGCGTGGTCTTCGAATGTCCTTGATTTGATGCTGTGCGAGAGGAGATGCTCGCCCTTAGCGCGGAGAATGTCGTCGAAGAAATGTGTCGAGAGGAGGGCACCTTTAACGCCGTCAGCAGAGCAGTAATGCAGATCATGTCAGTGCTGCAGCGAAAATTGCAAGAAGACCAGCTAGAAAGTAGTAATATGCTCACACAAGTGCGAACTGAAAGCCGAAGCCGCGAGAACGCTCCGTCGGAGTAGTCTGAATTCACCGCCGGGAGTTAGCCGTGTAGAACGCGACGCTGGGAACTAAATAGGTCACAAATTGGAGAGACGATCAGCGAACTGTAAGCTGTTAGCTGAGGTAAAGTGAGGTGCGTAATGCACAGCCCCCTGCGAAGTAATACGACAAGTGGTTCCGGGGGAAAAAGGGCAAGGCGTCCAAGGAGGTTTTAGTGCGGTAAGAATCCCACACACCATGTCACCGTGACCTTGCGACCGGTCATCAAGCGGTGGCCGGTGGCACGATGGTCTTTTTGAAGGTAAAAAAGTAGAAGGATCTGTGCCTAGGGGCACGAACGGAAGCTTGACGTAGGACCGCTAGTGGACGGAATAAATGTGAAGAGCATTTAGTTCTTTTCATTGATCAATTGTCTATTATCTCAACTTTTTACGTTTTTGAATTGTAGGCGTACCAAATTTGTAGTTATTTTTTTCAAAGAGAAAGTTGATTAAGAGAATCAATCAAAATCACTTGAACCCCTGCTTCCAAGTTTGGTTACAAGATTACAACTCTGGAGAGCATTTTGTGTGGTCGTTGGGGGCTTGTGGTTCTGAATATGGACAAACAACTAATACTAATACTAATATATAAGATTTAACGCTTTTAGCGCTTTATAACTATGGACCGATCATTAAGGACGTAATTTTGATGCTTGTTCCTAATTATGGCCTACGAACTTTATTTGATAACTTTGTTCTGGTATTCGTGGTGGCACGAGTACTGGAGTTTAACGTTTTTTCCTTAAAATTTGATACTTTGCGCAATGACCACAGAGAAGACCCACAAACACAAACTGGCAAGCGGAAAAATGTCATGACTATTCTAAACTGTTTTCTGCAGGCGACAAACCATTTTCGCACAATGCAGCAGACAAGACCGAGCAGCGCCGGTGGTGTAGTGGCAAGCGTGATTACCTCTCACCCCAGCAGGCCTGTGTTCAATCCCAGTCGGCGCCGCCGGGATGTTCTGAGGCATAACATCTCTGATCACGCCTTCCTTCGGAAGGGAAGTAAAGCCGTTGGTCCCCGGTTCATGAGTTGATGGGTCGATAGGTAGGGTCCAGGTGTGGGAGCTGCCTTCCTGGCACGTCGGTAGCATTGGTGCTCAGCACGGAAAACAAGATCGACGGAAAACAAATCAAGAAAAAAAAAAGGAGACAAGACCGCGCCGCTGCGACATAAGTTTATGTCATGTAGAATTTTGCTGATTTCCGGCTAGCATTTATTTGATGTTTATTGCATGGAATTATAAAATAAGAAATAATACTAACCATTCATAAGCATAGATGTAAAAATTATGCGTAAATAAGGGAGTTAAAAATTTACTGTCACACGGAATCTTGCAGCTAAAATGTAATTTCAATAAAATGTTTGAAAAATAATGGGCTACGAAATGATTCCTATTCTCTCTTTCCGCCGTTTGCTTATAATGTAGAAATACTCGACCGCTGGCTGTTTTGTTTTACTCTGGACGATGGTTTTGCAAAAATGTGCTGTTGCCACCTCTGTCTGCAACTGTTCACTCCTATAGGAAATGTCCAATTTCGTGAAACACAGCGGATCGTTTCTTATCCTTTCGCTCGAAAAATTCCCTACACGCAAAGTACGCAAAAATGACTATAAAGGACTCAATTTTGACTATAAAGTATGCATATTCGGCTAAAACGGGACAACACATCTAAAATGTGTGTATTTTTTACACCTTTTATGAGTATCTGTTACTAATAAATGCATACATTTTCTTAATTTTTGTACTAGCAATTACTCATAAATGTGTAAAATTTTAGTCATTTTATGGGTAGTCCCGTTATTTTTCAAAAATGCGTACTTTATAGCCATAAAAGAGTTTTTTGTTACTACCGTGTAGGCAAAATGTTAATCTTTGCGTGAAAGGTGGGGTCAACACGATACACACGTTATTTTTAAACAACCCAAATTTGAGAAGGATCTACTCATATTCGTCAAAATTAGGGTACACCAAATTGAGACATTATAATATGAAGATCCGGAAGATACTCTCAGTGATTCAAGTAGCGATGATCAACTGAACATCATGGATTCCAGAGGTTTCTTTGACGACGAGGATCATGCTTTCCAAGGATTCATCTAATCATCATAATAATAATTCACCATTACGCCTTTGCCAAACTTTGTGATGGTGAAATCAACTACAAAACCAATCTCGATCATTATTAATAGTTAAATATTCATTTTATTCAATTCCTATATTACAGTATCATTACAGTTCATACCATCATTGAAACTAATTCATTTAGGCATATACAATTGACCTGGTTATTATTTGGCATGATATGGGAAAATGGAGGACTCACACTTCAGCATGGAGAGTGTATGAGAGCCGTTCTAGGGGTTGTTTTAGGCATATGGTTCATTTTAGACATTATAGCTTGACGTGATCACCATGTTCCACTCAGGTTCTGGAATATAACTTTGAGACTTAGGATTTGGCCTTCATAAGACCCCCTTCTGTCTCACAAAATCAAAATCAAAATTAATTGTGTAGGACCAAAACCATTATGCGACACATCAAATTACATTAGGATCCAAAAACAAGTTCCTGTTCGAAACTGAACATATCCACCCCCGAGGGCCGAGGGAGTGGCCAGTTTCAAACTATAGCCAACACACATCATGCGACATATAATATTTCATAGGATCTCTAAAACAAGCTCATTTAATGATGTTATATTACGAACCCAGGACCACATTGACCAATACTTGGACATGTTCCGGATACCGCCATCAAAATTCGATTTCGTAAGAATGGTCAGATCTCACGTTCAGGTATTTTTTTCATAAACTAATTCTTTCTGTCGTTAGCATAATATTTTCTACGTTTTGCTTTGATAACGAATGAATGTAGGCCTAAGCCAGTTGGGATAGATCGAGTCGGGCACATATGCTTCGTCTGTATATATCTATACATATTTATATTGGATTTTCCATGCGGTGATGGTTGTCAGCTGAAGTGGAAAGCAAAGCAGCTCACAAAGCCAGAAAGATTGGCAAATTGAGCTCGTATTGTCAGGTACGAAATTTGCATACAAAATGAATATAATCAAAATTCATAAACAAACGAATAAATATAAGAATCAAAATGAAATTTTCCTGCTGAAAATAGACAACTGACGTGAGCACATGGTGCTTCTGTCTACTTCTTGCGTACGCCAGGATTGGCATAAATATCAAACTTGAGAAGGCTGGTACACCAGTTCAATATTCGGAGAAAATGAAACAAGAGTTTCAAACATTCTTCTCTTAGATTCTGTATGCTGCATGGCTATTTCACACTAATACAATAGATAAATTCAGATTGCTATGGCAAGTTACCATCGTATGTAGGAGCAATACGATAAATGACAGTCTAGTGACAGGTTTTTTATTTACTGTTTAAAAAAAAGTTCTAACAAACTATATTGTCACTCAATGTACATTTTTAGATGTCGATAGCTATGATCGACCTCGTTTCTTCATTACTAAGTCACATGTTTGATGCTCTACTAATTTCTTTTATACACCAAATGGTGTTTAAAAGCTAGGGTAAATGTACCAGAAGGGTGCTTCATTAAAGAAAGGAAATAAAAAATTCAATCATTGCGGACACCTCCTTGTTTAAATCATAACACTAAAATATGAGCCTGTGCAAAAAATGGTAAATAGTAATTGGCGATCTAACAATAGCGCTCGTGGCGAATAGGAGACATTGACAAATGATGATGGTTTCAAAATTTTGCACGGTGAGGTATAGGATATACATCTTAAATTGCATTTATTATCCGAAAAAATATTCGTTATTTTTTGTATTGCTGCTAAGGGGGAAGAAACCTCTAAAGCTACCCAATATACGTATAATTTATAATTTTTATTATTTTTCTTAGTTTTCGTTTAGATTTACAGATTTTAACTTTTCTAACTCCGTATATAATAATACTTTATATGTAACATAGAAGCATTTTAAAATTAGTCTTCCATGCCCCGGGCGTGCAATATTATGAAACCATCATAATTTTTCTTGTTCTTCTAATTGCTACAAGCGGAGCTTTTTTATCATTAGATCGCAAAAGGTTCAATGTTTGTATGAAGATTACTTGTGGCAGCCCCATATCCCAGTTCGAAATTAACCAGTAAAATAGAAGGAAGAAGGTAGAAGAAGAGCATTCTCAACAACTTAACAGTGACAGTGAAATGTAGCACACAATTCATGGTCAGTATCAGTCATTAGCAAAAGTTGTATACACATAGTTTAACGCCACTGCTGCGGTTCCCAAATTATAGTTTTAGTCCTTGAGATAATTCTGCATACTTTCTGTTGATTGACCTTCAAGCCAATATGAAAAACCTGAATTTTTATGAGATCCAACCCTTTTTATTAAATCAAATTATGATCAACTACCCTGTTGGTATCCTGAACATTATAAGATGGGTCCAATGTGATCCTAAGCACTCGGTGCGGTTAGCATTGGTCTTATTTTTCAATTCTAATTTAATTTAATGTGTCGCATGAAGAGTTTCCGTCCTAATTATTAAACTGATTCCTTAAATCTAGTCGGAGCAGCTAGAGTGTGCAGCAGTTGTTGGGAAGTTTCCACTGCTGTGTAACGAACGATGAGAGAGCTGTTTTCAACACCGGTTGAAGAAGTAGCGGCAGCATATCATATATCGAAATCATCGTAATGTCATGGATTCCTTTGCAACATATCGGGTGAGATCGTTCCTTTATTTTTCTCTTAACTTTCATTCCATTATTATATGAAACATTATATGCTGGGTACAGGAGGGTCCACCAGGGTACCCGAATGAAGCAAAATGGATGGGGAGAGTGGAAATGCCAACTCCCTGTCTTTAGCATTTCGTTAGTAGAGGGCGGGCTCTTCTTCACACTCATTGGGACATCCTCGTGTTGGATGGCCTGTTTTTTGACCGGTTGTATGATCTTGTTGTTGGAAGGAGATTCTCATTTAGCGGCGTCGGTGGTGTAGTGGTAAGTGTGATTACCTATCACCCCAGCAGGTCTGGGTTCAATCCCAGTCGGCGCCGCCGGGATGTTCTGAGGCATAACATCTCTGATCATGCCATCCTTCGGATGGGAAGTAAAGCCGTTGGTCCCCGGTTCATGAGTTGATGGGTCGATAGGTAGGGTCCAGGTGTGGGAGCTGCCTCCCTGGCGTCGGTAGCATTGGTGCTCAGCACGGAAAACAAGATCGACGGAAAACAAAAAAAAAGGAAGGAGTGGATGCACGTGGGCGTGTTGCCCATGGATTCACCCCAAACTTTTATGGCCCTTCATACAATGGAAGGTTGAGTACAATTAGAGGTTATTAATCTTGATCAAGTCGAACAGCGAGGATAGTCCACAGTTTACCGCAAGTTGTTGCCATAAATCGTCGATTGAAGTGATTGTTTACAAAATCAGATATGTCGATTTGAATAGTTACGCTTGAAATGTGTGTCATAGAAGCCATAGAACTACACTTTGACACCAACCATACACCAGCTATCCAATGGATATAAAGGGAAGGGTTAAATATAATGTGTTGTTGATAGTAGAAGCAGCAGTTCCATTATGGAAGAATGGAAAATTTCATACGGCTATTGAATACTCAGTGTTCACAGACTCGCATCGGTCACGCCCAAGCGTTGTTGATTTTAAATTAGTTTATGATTTAAAAAATGCAAATGTTCCTAAATTTCACAGCAGACTGAGTAACATAAATTGGCAAAACCTTTTAAAAGATGAAAACGACATGGACAAGGCTGTTGACATATTTTATACTACCTTATTCAATATCATTGAAGTATTCGTTCCTAAAAGACTAAAGAGAATAATGAACAGCAACAAATATCCTTAAAAACAGGAAGCAAAAAGCACACAAGTCGTATAAAAAGTTTAAAACGTCCCAAAGTTTAGAAAAATTCGTTGACATTTGCGGAACTTTTGAGACAGAAATATCGTCAGCATATGAGTATTACAATTCAAGAGTAGAGAACAACATACAATCTGATCCCAAAACGTTCTTTAACTTCGCGAACGAAAAAATGAAGTCATGTACATTCCCATCACGCATGCAGTTTGAAGAGTGTGATAGCACTGATGGTGAGGATATTTGTAACCTATTTGCTCGTTTTTTTCAAAACACATATAAGAAATACAGTAATGCTCTCAATTTGAACTATTTTTCTTACCTACATGAAGGGGAAAATGACGTATCAGTTAATAATATCACTGAAGAAACTTTTATGACTCTTGAAAGTCTCGATGCCGGCAAAGGACCTGGTCCTGATGAAATACCTCCATTTTTATCGAAAAAAATAGCAACTAGTTTTGTTAAACCATTGTTTTGGCTTGACATTTTATCTCTCAAAACAGGTGATTTTCCAAAAATTTGGAAGAAATCATTTTTAGTCCCAATATTTAAATCTGGCAAACGGTCAGACATTAAAAACTATAGAGGTATTGCAATTATGTCATGCATTCCTAAAATGTTTGAAGCAATTGTTAACCAGAAAATATTTAACCAGGTTAAGCATCGTATTTCAAATAATCAACATGGTTTTTTTAAAGGTCGGTCAACGTCTACTAATCTGTTGGAATTTGTAAACTTTTCTATTGAAGCAATGGATAGAGGTATTACCGTTGAAATTTTATACACTGACTTTCGTAAGGCCTTTGACAGAGTAGACATTCCCTTACTTCTTTTTAAATTAAAACGTTTAGGTATGACAAGTACACTTTTAAAATGGATTGGATCATACTTGACAGAAAGAATACAGATGGTTCACTTTAAAGGAAAAATGTCCTCGCCAGTTAATGTTACCTTGGGAGCAGGCTTCCAAAAAGTACAGCCTCCTCGCGACAGTTGGTTTATACCTGACTTGACTGTTGCTTTGTGTGCTTTACTACCGCTTGCTACCGTACGTTCAGATCTGAATTCGAAGTGTATTGGCAACAGCGCACGCACCAACGAATGAAAGCTGTATTAGAACAGTCGCATCTATACCCGCTTTGCTAAAATATTCGTGCTTGGAACGTAGTTAACCGAATGGGCTGTATTTATACATTTCTTTATGACCAGGTTCTCAATGTTTCTGTCGTCATAACAGCCTTCACAAACCGACGACATCCCTCAGCTTACCCAAGTGGCTGTCACGAAAAGGCTGTCACGAGACATTATATACAATTGATATACGGCAGTAAAGTATGGAAGAAACCCAGAAGAAAGATCCCGAACATATATGTCGGCCCGATGTCGGATCAATGTAAGGTCAATTTACGGTCGACGTCGGCCAAATGTCGGGTTGATGTCGGGTCAATTATGTGTTTATGTCGGGTCAATGTCGGGCCAACATCGGGTTGGGGTTTGGTAGAAGTCAGGTTGGTGTCGGGTAGGCTTATATTTTTCGCCGGAGACCGCGCGTTTTTAAAAAAAATATCGGATGAAAATTTTGCAATGGGCAGCACGAACGTGATAGCAACCGAACGAGCTCCGGCGCCACACTGGTAGTGTAGTAGCAGTCTTACGACATACAAACAAAATTTCAAATCCAGCAGCAACGAATCGGCAGTTTGACGGACTGCTTGTTGTATGTACGAGCAACGTTACGAATGACCATCCGAGGCTGTCATAGCCGAACGAACAAAATACATGACTAATAGCGAATTCGTTTATTATCGGGGTTGGAACCAGTTCCAACCCAGTGCGAAACCGAACTTTTTGTCAGTGCGAACCTCAACCTGAGCTGGGTTTTAAAAACAAACGATCAAACTGACGTTTGTCAGAAAACAAGCAGTCCCAATCTTGATACCCGATCCAGGTTGGAACTGAATAATAAACGAATTCGCTATAAGAACGAGCTGTCGTGTACTGCACAAGACGGCAACGTTGCATGTCGTATAACAGCCTCACTGTGGGCTGTCGCTTATAGCTCAATCTCAAGGCTGTCGTAGGAAAAAGAAAGCGACAGCCGTTGGAATACTGTCATGAGGCGGTACTTTTGGTATGCCTGCTTGGGAGTTCCACAGGGATCTCATTTAGGTCTTTTATTATTTATTTTATTTGTGGATGACGTGAAGTTTGTGTTGAATCGCTTAAATGTGCTCATATATGCAGACGATATGTAACTGTACATGAAAATCTTTAACAATTCTGATTTGCTACATTTAAAAAATGAAATTGATGTTTTCTACAATTGGTGCGTTAAAAGTCTGCTGGATATTAGTGTTAAAAAAATGCAATATTATATATTATTCCAGAAAACACACTACTCTAGATTTTACATGTACTCTAGGAAACCAGCTGGTTGTAAGGTGCGATAAAATTAGGGACTTAGGAGTAATTTTGACTCGAAGTTGACATTTGTAGATCATGTGAATACCACAATTCACAAAGCAAATAATATATTGGGATTCATAAAAAGATTTAGTTATCATTTTAAAGACCCATATACCATCAAAACACTTTATATAGCTTACGTGAGATCAATTCTCGAATATTGCAGTGTGGTTTGGGCTCCATACCATGAAACTTATATAAATCGTACAGAATCAGTTCAAAAACAGTTTTTGTTATTTGCTCTTAGGAAACTAGGTTGAACCTCTTTTCCCCTTCCTTCTTATGAGTCCCGTTGCATGTTGATAAACATTAAAACGCTTAAGAAACGAAGAGAAATTTCCATGATTTCCTTTGTTAATGATATTATCTCACAACGCGTAAATTCAGAAAAAATATTAGCAAGCTTAAATTTGTACGTACCATCACGCATGTTAAGAACTCGAAATGTGTTTCAACTGTCACCTCACAGAACAAATTATGGTAAAAATGGACCAATCAATAGAATGATGAGAGTGTATAATAATTATTGTGAGCGTATAGATCTAACGATGTCTAAAGATACAGTAAGGAGAACACTAACTGCTAGGATTTCATCCCGTTAAGTTTAAAACAATTTTTATTTTTTAGATATTTGTATATACAGTCTACATTTACTAACAATTTCAAGTAACGTTTTATTTGAAATTGTCAGTAAATGTAGACTGTATATACAAATGTTTTATAATAGCATGTAAGGCAACAGAACTATTGTAAAACGGTCTACACTGATTGACGACAAATAAATAAATAAATTATGAAATTATGATTTGGCATTTATTTTTGTTTATGGATTTACAGGGTATCTTCTAGAATTCATGGTGCATTTTTGTGGTCATAACTTCAAAAGTGTAACAAAATGTCACCACTACGAAATGCCCATCCAACAAAATTACCGCCGGTGCTGCAAAATATCGACCATACTCGGTGATATTGACAAAATAGCTTTGGTCGGTCATTTGAGCTAAGAGTCACCTTCAAGGGAAACCATGTTAATTGTCAGTGACAATGTTGCTTGTGACGAACATGTGCAGTTTTTGTTATTAGCTTAATTTGTAACGAAATAACATTGATCAAGCAAAACAATTTCATGTACCCGTTAAGGTGACCATGCATCTACGTCCTCAACTACCTAGATAACAAAATATAATGTGACACTGAATGCACGATATTACATTTTTTGTTACCAGGTTTGCCATTGACAAAAAAATGAATGAAGTTTTGACGAAGGTTTTTTTGAGGATCAATTCTTCCAGTGATAGTGTCAAAAAATAACAAATATCACTTGAAGTCTTTCAATGACAATGACAAATCTCTGCACTGGTTGCAGCTGAATGCGTGCGAAAACGCAAAAATATTAAATTACTATTCTATTGCGCTCATCTTCTTGCACCACCCAGGGGAGACTTGGTCCTGTACCCAATGCTTAACTTATCTCCTTTCCACTCAGCTACTCGCAATTTCTTGTGATATAGTGGGCGGAATATTATTATATGAGACAATTCAATGCAGATGTCTTTCCAAATTTGGCAGATCGACAGGTAATCGGTGAGTTACCACGATAGTTGCTATTCAACAACTCGACAACGTCCCATCGTCAACGCCTGCTATGAGAATTTCCCATTGCAGACGCCAACAAAATGACGTCATCGAGCTATCGATCAACACCCTGGTTATCGCCTGGTACCTTATAGCACGATGCTAGGAGGCGAACCGGAAGAATCGATGAGCTACCTCCCCCATAATGAATTCCCATTTTTTTTTTTTTGAAGTTTAAAAAGAAGCATGGGTATGTCAATTCGATCAAACGCTTTGCTGAAATCTGTATACAACACTTCTACATGGTTTCCGTTATCCATTGCATTCAAGGAATAATTAATTAATTCGAGCAAATTCGTAGTTGTTGAACGGCCTTTAAAGAAGCCATGTTGCATAGTAGTTATTCTGTTTTTAATTTGAAGAAAGAGTTTTTCATTCACAATCGCCTCGAAAAGTTTCGGAATGCAAGAGATTATAGCTATACCACGATAATTACATTTGACTATGGTGTTCATTTTTAAAGTAGTTAACAGTTTGCTGCCTCGATATTTGTGTGATCGAATTTGAAGAGGAAGTGACTTTCATTGATATAATACTAGAAACGCGGTTAAAATAAGAACACCACATTTCTTGACTTGTGCTTCACAAAATTCATTATATTTTAAAGGAATAAATGTTTTGAATTAGATGCCTAGACACATTAAGACACATTAGCAGAATTTAAGAGACATTGCATTTCACACACCTTGACGAAGTTAGTTTTAACGGATTATTTTGTATGGATAGCTGTTATAACGAGTTCTTAATAATTATTGTAGCACAGCAAAAACTATTTTTGTTCGCCACAATGGTGATGATGGATTTTTAATATTTGATTTAATAGTAGCAGATTAATTTAAAAAAAGTCTACAAAGGTTTGAGCCTCGCGCAAATATTACGGATAGAAAGGACTGAATTTAAAATTTGATAAAAAAAATGCAATTTTGAAGCTTATTTGGAAGATATTTTGAGTTAGTAGTAAGTTTTCTGACAAATTTTGGGGGGTTCGTGAGCATTCCTGACATTGCTGTAAATTATGAAAGCATCAGATTGCGGGGTTGCTAGTGTAATATGATGCTTTGTTGATTGTTCATTAACTCTTGATCGCTTGTTATACTTATGAATATTTTAGGTGGACAAAAAGGCGAACTAAGAGCTTTCCACATTCATATCGCTGTGAAGCAATTATAAACTCTAGAGGGAAATCTGTAACTGTAACCAGTTCGATTTCGTCCACCTCAAACCTTTGTAGCAAGAGGTGGGACCATCATCATCATCATCATCATCACCATAGACTGGCCCACATTTATATGGGAGATTTTTTTAATCTTTTTTTTCAACGGGCCAACCTTCAGATTCGTGCCATTAGGTGAGAAAACCACTCTTTGAAAATTTCAGCTCATTCGGATGTAACACGAGCTGGCGCTTTTGGATTAAAGCTTATATGGGACTTTTTTCCAAATGTATGGAGAACAGAGGCGTCGCGTGCCTCATTTGTTAACCTGTGCACCTAGCTTTGTTCGCTATAGTTTACCACCACCATGAATTCGAGGGATATATTCTCAATTACTATATTAATCACTACCTAACGTAACATTTGAAGGGCCTATCATCTTGTCAAAACTTGTATGGCCCTTTTCGCGCTAACCGAAGCAGGAGGAATTGCAAAACCTAACTAATTCTCGTTTTTATCACAAGGCTGACTCTTTCGACTGAAGTGTAATGAAGAATATCCGTCAAACACTTCCGAAAACATTGTTTGATACAAAACAGTGTCAAAATCTAGAGAAAATTGATGTAGTCCCCTGGGTAGCAAACTTGAATTAATCAACTCTTTAGTCATCAAAACAACACTATCAGAATAACGGCGCCGGTGGTGTAGTGGTAAGCGTGATTACCTCTCACCCCAGCAGGCCTGGGTTCAATCCCAGTCGACGCCGCCGGGATGTTCTGAAGCATAACATCTCTGATCACGCCTTCCTTCGGATGGGAAGTAAAGCCGTTGGTCCCCGGTTCATGAGTTGATGGGTCGATAGGTAGGGTCCAGGTGTGGGAGCTGCCTTCCTGGCACGTCGGTAGCATTGGTGCTCAGCACGCAGAACAAGATCGACGGAAAAAACAAACCAAAGGAAAAAAAACACTATCAGAATGAGCCAGGGGAAGCTCATAAGTTTTGACCATCGGTAATTGAGAGATTTGCAACTGTAAATAGAGTGAAAGCGAGCTTTTGCTCTCCCTTTCTCCATTATTCTCTTTGCCTGCAATCAGATATCCAAGTGCACTGCGAGAATTGCACACTTTAGGCACCCATACACAAATGTTCTTCTAATTTAAACTCACACATTCAAACCGGTCTGCAAGTATGATACACGTCCAAAGCGTACCAGAGTACTGTGCACTATTTGACGAGTTTTGTCATGGTAGTAATATCGACATGGTTAGAAATCAATGCATTAGGGGTTAGGCAGACCATCCGAACTGAATTTAATCATGTTTGAAGCAATCCATGGTCGAAAATTTAATTGAACCCAACTATAAAATAGTGTATTCATGGTCACATGTGGTCTGGAGTAAAGAAATACATACAGCTATAATGTGACCATCAAATCTATAAAAATCTGAACGCATTTTTTTAACTTATTTACACCTGTGTCGTGCACAGGTTGCAGATGGAGTGCACTGATGGAGAAATAACATTCCTTCACTCTTTCGTGCATAAAACTGGCTCATAAAACTCTTTTAAGCTTAGAATTCAGGACATGTAGCTTAAGGGGTTACGCCTACCTGCAAGACCGAAAAAAACGAAAGTTTGTATTTTTTTTTTCTCGAAAACGACGCAACATATTGAAAATCGGTTTTCTGCCGTTTATTGAACACACATTAAATGGTACATTTATCAGTCGATGCTGTAAAAACGAGGTCCTGGTGCCCCGCACGGCTGCTCCCCGTGGACGATGTTCTAAAAAACGCTTTTTGCGGTGCTAACTGCGGTTTGTGATGTAATCATCTGAAAAAAAAAAAAAACCATGCCAAATCGTAAAGCATGTGTTAAACTAGTCCTTGATCATTCGGTTTTTTTTTTAATTTTTTTGACAAAATGGCGGCCTTGCAAAGTTGAAGTGCCGATTTTTGATCCTTAAAATTTGTCTTTGATCGGCTGTAAAAAATCGAAATTAAATGATAGACGAAATACGAATGATCGTACTTACCTTACCAATCAGGCTAAGGTCTTGTTGTCCTCTGCTGTCTCGTGGCCGTAAAGGACCACCGGTCTAATCAGCGTCTTGTAGGCAGTCATCTTCGTGCGGCGGCGAATTTGATTCGACCGGAGCGTCCTCCGGAGTCCAAAGTAGGCACGATTCCCTGCCATAATGCGTCTTTGAATTTCTCTGCTGGTATCATTTTGGGGTTACCGGTTCATGAGTTGATGGGTCGATAGGTAGGGTCCAGGTGTGGGAGCTGCCTTCCACGTCGGTAGCGTTGGTGCTCAGCACGGAAAACAAGATCGACGGAAAAAACAAACCAAAGGAAAAAAAAAATCATTTTGGGCGGTCACCAGTGAGCCCAAATACACGAACTCATCGACCACCTCAATTTCGTCACCGTCAATCTGAACTCGGGGTGGGAGGCTAACATTGTCTTCCCTAGAACCTCTTCCTTTCATGTATTTTGTCTTTGATGCGTTGATGGCAAGTCCAATTCGTCTAGCTTCAGCCTTCAGTCTGATGTACGTTTCCGCCATCATCTCAAAGTTCCGTGCCATAATGTCAATGTCATCGGCGAAGCCAAGAAGCTGGATGGACTTCCTGAATATCGTGCCACTCGTGTCTATCCCAACTCTTCTGATCACACCTTCTAACGCGATGTTGAACAGCAGACCCGAACGATCGTGGACTGCACAAAATAGTACTGAACAGAAATCAAAACGAATCGGACGAATCGAATGTATACATTTCGAGAAATTTTTGGCACCGGTTTTGAAAATATGATTCCGAGATAATCGCGTTTAAAGTTTCAAGTTGGGTTTAGTCCACTATAAGTGAATATTTTTGTACGTCGCATAACTTTAACAATTTTCATCGGATCAACTTGATCTTTTGAGGAAATATTCTTGACTTTATATACTTTCGATTAGGATAATAAAAAAAATCGATTTTTTGAGAGTTTGCAGGTAGGCGTAACCCCTTAATATATAAGAAACAACTTTGATCATGATTCAAGTTAGTATTATGGACATATTCATTCTTGAATTTATACGTGCATTTTGTTCGTATATTACAACAAAATACAGGCAGCTTATGCAACGTATCAAATAGATTACCACTAAAAAAATAAAAGTTCATATTTTCCACAGGCCAACATCCAAACTCATGGCAGTAGGTGAGATAACCAATCTCTGAATGTTTCAGCTGTTTTTGACGTAACACAAACTGGTGTTTTGGGTTTAATATTTGTGTAGGTTTTGGTTAAAATTTTCATATAAAATATGTTCATATACATTCAAAAGTGAATATCTCAATAAAACTACCGGATTCATAATGCAGTCTTCAGCAAAGTTGTTATTCATTGTTTGAACTACAAGTTTTGAAAATCTGAATCAAAGCGAGAATAAGGAAACTTTTTTATGATCGAAAGAGTGTAGGGGTGTTATTTTTCCATGTATTTTATGCAATATCCCCATACAAAATTCAAACTAAAGGCGCCAGCTCAAATAAGCTGAGACTTTCAGAGAATGGTTTTCTCACCATAAAGGCACAAATCTAAAAGTTGGTTGGGGGAGGTAGCTCATCGATTCTTCCGGTTTGCCTCCTAGCATCGTGCTATAAGGTACCAGGCGATAACCAGCCCAAGTAACATTTTAAGTTTTATGAAATACTACAAAGCAACTATAAAACAACATTCATAAAACCCTGGTCAAGGCTATTTTGTCATTAATGCATCCACCAAAACCTCATTAAGACTAGAATATGTCTAGTTGGCCCACCCTGGAGAAGGTTCTGAAGGGTGTATTCTCGAAACTCGTCAAGATTGATTTACTGCAAAAGGTTGTATGACGAACGCATTCAGAACCATTTGAAAGCTACAATAAAAGCTATTTAGCAACAATAAAAACCCTTTTCGAGCCATTTCCCCTAGCCGCATGCTGAATCCACTAGGAAAGCATCAATCAAGATAGAAAAGGATGCTTTTTTCTCTAATGCAAAACCTAATAGTTTTATGGTTGCTTTTATAATGATAGAACACGTTTATAAAGTATTTTATAATTACATTAATAAACAATTGCTAATGACGTTTATGCTTGAATTATAGAACAGTTTTAAGGAGGGATTGATAACTGTTTTAAATTTATTTTTAAAATAAGACAGTTTTTGAATTTCTTGCCAGACTACAAAAGGTTTTTAAAACAGCAAAAAGCTGAATTACTAAGCAGGAATGTTTTACACTTTAAAATGCTATATTTAAACTAAGTGGATTGTTCATTGCCGTTATAAAACCATCATAAATCAGAGTAGATGCTAAATGGTTACTGAATTGCTACTTGGGGGTAGTTGATCGATAGCTCGATGACGTCATTTCGTTGGCGTCTGTAATGGGAAATTCTTATAGCAGGTGTTGACGATGGGACGTTGTCGAGTTGTTGAATAGCAACTATCGTGGTAACTCACCGATTACCTGTCGATCTGCCAAATTTGGAAAGACGTCTGCATTGAATTGTCTCATATAATAATATTCCGCCCACTATATCACAAGAAATTGCGAGTAGCTGAGTGGAATGGAGATAAGTTAAGCATTGGGTACAGGACCAAGTCTCCCCTGGGTGGTGCCAGAAGATGAGCGCAATAGAATCATCAAGTTGCCATATGGCACGGAATGAGACTATTGCATGGCTGGGTAGTCAAAGTCTTCCATTCGTTAGTCATTTCAGGTGGATTAGAACAGGTTTAGGTTTAGGGTGGGCGTTGGCCAGATTTGGATTTTTCAGATATAATCCTAAATAGGACCTAGATTATTTAATACACTAGTAACCTCAACTTCTGTCACAATGTTTCATTGTGACTAATCAACACTCAAACAACAATATCAAATTTGCGGTAAATTTGAAAAAAGGGAACTTGCCCACTGGACGATTCTGAAGCCTGACCAAGTGAGTGGGTTACGGGTTTATTTGATTGTACGTCATTTCCAAGTTATATATAGATACATTCATACCATTGGCATTTTGTATTTGAGATACGACAGAGACAGGATGCGGAGGGCCCGCTTAGGGGGAGCGTAACCCATGTTATGGCTTCCATTTATTAAATAGTTCAGATAGGCTGGAAACGATAGGTTCATGGTGAGAAAATGTACCATATGGTGCCCGTTCACTGATCAAAATTAGATTCAAATCGTCAGGCCCTGCCCTGGAATAAGGGGATTGACGATGATTTGTCAAGTTTCATTTTGCATTTGCATATAATTTTATGTTTAGGTTTGCTTTTGTAATTGTAAGATAGATAGTTTGCCTCAATTGAAACATTGAGTTGTATAAACTTGACGAATCATACCTCTAAAATAGTAGTAGTTACAGTGCCGCATTATCTAACAACCACTGCCTGCAACTAATGTTGGAGGGGCCGGCAGGGCTGATTACGGATCAAAACTAACATAACTCTAACACTGAAATGATCTCGAAACTAACGCTCATTCATTGCACTTTGAGTCATAAAGTAGTTTTATTTATTTTCCTACTAATCTATCTACGCACTTAGTTTTTTCTACCGAGCTCGGCTGTGCGGGTCTCGGCGGGAAGGGTTTCGCTGAGATCTCGGCGGGAGTGACATTTGATTGAGGTCTCGGATAATGCCTTTTCTAATAATCTGCCTACGTTTCTTTTCTTTGTTATCTACTTTATCCGCTTTTTATTTTTCTACTCTTCTTTCCTCTTCTCTTCTTTTGTTTTGTTTGTTTACATATAACTAATACTAATACCTCCTTGTTTTCTCTCTAATTTGTCTACTATGTCCCACCATCACGATGAGAGATGAGCTACCGTACATGGTACACGCTCATATACACTCCCAAAATAGTATGCCGCAAGTAAGTATATCACAGAGGCAACTAAAGATCCAGAAACAAAAACCGATAACGCTGAATATAATGAGCTGTGGTGGTTTATATGACTATATAGTATTATTTATTTATACTAACCTAAACACAACGTGGGGTGACCCAAATCCAAACGATCACTAACCAAAATAATAGACTTATCTTTTTTCAGCAGGTGTAATTTCGTTTAGTTCTGTTTCTCTCTTTTCAGCAAAACAACAACAAAAAAACCTCTATAACTCTTCTCCATTCTTTTAATCTACTACTATCCCCTATAAATGTATCGGAAACTAGTGGGACTGTCTGCTAGTGGCCTGCTAGTGGAAGAAGGTCGTTATGCATAGGCCTACGGCCAGGTTTGCGAGGTAGGCGACGATTGTGCGTATTTCCCGCGTAACTTTTGAAAAGGGCCTAGCCTGAACAATACGTAAAGAGCTAATTGAAACATTGAACGTCGCGTGAAAGTGGAACTTAATGAAGGCCTAAGTACTTTTTCGTAGTTTTTAGTTTTCGGATTTGAAAGATAGTCAGTTACAGTGACCTGCTTACTGAGCAGAAAAACGCGGTCCCAGGTCCTTACATATCAAGGAGATTTATGGTAAAATAGCTTGTGTATCGTGTATTTTGCGGAACTCGTTGTTGTCGTTGGTTCCGGGTTTGAATGGATACACAAATTTGAGCAACGGTATTATGTGATATGAGGGGCTCGGTGGCCTTAGAGCAACCGTTTTCGCTTACTGAGCAGAACATCATGAGTCTAATCTCAGGCCCATCCACATTCAAGATTCGTCAATCGTTTTATTTGTTAATATGACTACATGGTAATAACAGAAACTCGGTGATTAAAAAGGTGCTCGTCTGCCTAGTGGCAAACGTTTTTGCTTACTGAGCAGAAGACCGTGGGTTTAGTCCCAAGCTCCTTCGCGTTATATGATCGTTAGGACATCAATTCAGCTTATCGTTTACCAAAACGAACCCTGCTGCAAACCCAACCATCTTATCCAACATCCCAGTGATTCCTCGTGGAAGTGCAGAGGTGTTCTCGGCTTCCATCAAAGCGAGTGTCATGTCAACACAATCCTTCCCATTCTTTTCTTGACCTGTGTTCGGGCGCGGCCGTCGCTGGTATTGCCTAATTTAAGATCACCAGTTTTTACACATTGAGGATGATTGCTAGTCCCAAGCATCGTCTATTGGTTCTCTGTGTAATTACAGCTGATCTGGCAATAACAGAGTAGCAACCGTGGGCGGTCAATCAAGCTCAAGCTCAAGCTCATAAAGGCACAAATCTAAAGGTTGGTCCGTGGAAAATTAGAACTTTTATTTTTATTCAGATAACATTACAAATATCTCCGTCTATGTGGAGATCTTTTGGATATTTGTCTATGTGGAGATCTTTTGAATATTCTATGAAGGATCTCTGAAACAATATCGTGTAACTTATGCAACGTTTCCTGAACATCTACAAAACTCTCATAAGTTTTACAAAATTTCCTCAACTTCTACGAAGTTCTCTGAATCTATTCCAAATGCCATCTTTGCATTTCTGGAAAGACACCTAAGGCAACTACAAATATTCTTGAACATCTAGAAAGTTCCTTGGAATTTAACGAAGTTCCCAAAACCTCCAAAAAGTGCATGGAGCTATTTTGAAGTAAGGAAGTAAGATCTCTGGCAAACTGCAATGAAGTGCCCTAAACTGAAGCGAGGATGTCTGAAGTTCTTAGAGGTTTATTGAACTATTTTTCTTCTACAAAATTTACTGAACTTTTTCAAAATTCCCTACTTTTATATGAAGTTTTACGCAGCTCCTCAATATGCTACGAAATTCGCAAAACTTATACAAAGTTTGATCCACTTCTATGTTTCTCGTTGATTTTTCGAACGAAATTACTTGCATTTGTACGTAATTTCCACAACTATTCCAAGTCCATCAGGCTTTAAAAAAGTTCCCTGAAATTATAAAGAGGTTTCCGATCAATAATGAACTTCCCTGAATGAAAATAATGTTCCCTTAACTTCTACGAAGCTCCTCAAACCTAAATAAATTTTTCTCATCTTAGCAGTTTTTAGAACTTTTCCAAGTTCCTTGTTGCTACGAATTTTTCTGAATATCTATGAAATTCCTAAAATTTGTATTAAGTTTCCTCAATTTGTACGATGTTTCCTGAACTTCTTAGAAGCCCTTGAAGTTTTACGAAGTTCCCAAAAGCTAAAGAAAAATCCTTGGACTCATGACAAATTTGTATAGCCTGAAATCGTCTTATTATTAATCGATTAAATATCGATATAATTTAATTTCTCAAAATTGTTCCTCCTAGTCCAGAACATAAGAAAAGTAGGCAACATGAAGGACTTTAATAATATCTTTGTTTGTGGTCCAATTTTATTAATCGCTTTTAAATGGCAACATCGAACTTGACTAGTTGGAGTAAGCTGAGTAAAACAGAAAACACCAAAATTCTGGGGTGGACGCCTAGATAATTCTGGAGGGGGACTGGCCCCTTTGGCACCCTCATTAGCTACGCCAATGTCTGTGTGCCATAATTTAATCTGATTGAATGAGTTTTGGTAATTCTTTGTTCTCGATCATGTTGCAGATGCAATGGTGTGCTCTCGCATTGTCCTTTGTATCCCGGTATGGCTTCGATCATGCATGATCTTTTAGCCGTTTGTTGCAATGAGCCACATATTCATGTAGTTTTTTATATTGTCCTTTAGCTGATCGGAGTGTGTGATTGGGATTGGTGATGAAAGCGCCGGCCGGGAGATAGTTAAAATTAATTACTGTGTAGTCAGTCATTCAGTTGATTCAATGATTGTGCAATTTCACTGATTTGGATCAATCATGGCGTAGCAACCATTGATATGTGCAGTCAGTCTAAACTATGCTAAGCTAAGCTAGAAAATGATAAAATCTTCCTTTGAATAAACATTGAATTGCTTCACGCGCTCAAAGCGCTAAAACCAAGTTCATATTCCCAAGAGCTACGCTTTGATTTACGTAGAAGAGATTTCGTTGTTTTCGCTTCGCATATATCTTAGATAAATCCTTATTATGAACGCATGTGGTACATGTCTGTTTCTATTTGTGTTTCCTAGAACAATATTCCATTTCACTGAGGTTAGATATGCATACAAATAACAACACTGCCCATGATTGTTGTGAGCGGAATTCGTTTGTGGGTGATTTGTTTTGTGGCTCATAGATTGGACTTGCACCCACATTGATCCTATTTCATCTTTATTCGTCTTACTTGTGCATTGTAGTAAACAAGCGGTTCAAGTTACATGGTTTAGTTCACACAGCAAGAATTTGTTTTCCCTTGATTTGTTTTCTGTCGATCTTGTTTTCCGTGCTGAGCACCAATGGTACCGACGCCAGGGAGGCAGCTCCCACACTTGAGCCCTACCTATCGGCTTATAAACTCATGAACCGCGGACCAACGGTTTTACTTCCTCCGAAGGAAGGCGTGATCAGAGATGTTATGCCTCAGAATATCCCGGCGGCGTCAACTGGGATTGAACCCAAGCATGCTGACGTGAGAGGTAATCACGCTTACCACTACACCACCGGCGCCGCTAAACACACAACAAGAATCAAATAAACATCAAGTTATTGCTGTTATGCTTAGATAAAAAAATTCAATGACTTAAAGTTTCAGACAACTAGATTTTTTTTGAAAAGTAGGTAGTAGTGTAGTGGCACATCTTTGTTTGCGCAGTATCATCTTGCTGTAATAAATTGTGAGAAGTGCAGAATTATTATTAGCTCATTAAATTTTATGATGAATTTTAGTGCCCTACGTATAAGCTAATCAAACAAAATCGAAAATACTTTATTCAAATGCCCGTTTTTAGGAAAAAAAATTGTGTTTTTTTCACGATAGCAATATTTTTTCTGTTTAAATTTCATTCATCATTCCTTCATTTCTCATCATCTCACGTATCGCTAAAAATCGAAATTTTCGACCCCCTGCAATACAATTCGCTTTATGTACTACTAATCAACGATATATTCAGCCAGGTGTTAATCAGATTTGTACATCTTAAATCTGTTTAGCTTGAATTGTTACTTGGGTATTTTATTTTTCTTTCCCATTGTTACGTAACGCAAAGCTTTACTCCCCCTCCCCTTTGTAAAAATTCGTAACGATGTGAGTGACCACCTCCCCCTATTACGTAATTTATGTATTGAGAAAGGCTTGTTACATATCTGATGTTGTTCAATTTCATATACATTGTCCTACAGTGTTACGTGAGTTGAATTTTGATATTCGTCGTCGTACTCTCCGTTCTCATCAATTTATGCGTATATCGACATTCCGTACTAATTATGGCTGTAATGAGCCTTTTAGTAGTATGTGTCGTATGTTCAATCGTGGTTACACTGTCTTCGACTTTCATCTGTCATGTTCAATTAATAAAAATAGGTTCCGTGAAGTGCACAGTTAGTAAATTATAGGTAGTAGTAAGATATAGAATTAGGTTATATTTTGTTTAGTATTAAGTTATTTTTTATCATTTGAAATGTACTGTTCTGTTGATGCGGAAAGATGAGGAGGTTTTATGCCCATTTGAGAAAAAAAAACTTTTATAAGCTCGACTCAATTGAGCTTTTCCCTGCTCCCAATAAAGATAAAGATAAAATAGAGGTTATAAGGCAACAATTATAATAATAATAACTTAAAGCCCTGGCCTTGTTATCATATTACGCAATTATTCGATGAAACAATATTTCAGGCGTAATAGGCGTGTTGTTGGTTTGCGTGAGCGTACTTCGGCTCGCGTGTAAAGGGCCTTAAAAAGTTTGTTTACAAAAGCTTTTGTGCCGTTATCAAATGTTACGCCTGATTTGTCAAATCTTAGGCATTAATGACATTTGATTATTGAAAACTGCGTCGAGATTTGTCAAATACAATAATTGGTAATCCCGCGTGCTTTGATGGTCTAAACATTCACTGTCATCTACACGGTAAGAAAAAAGTACCCAACGACCAGTTCACTTTTACCTACTATTGACTAGTTTGTCTCCTTTTCTCCTTCTAATGTTGTCAAAAACGGAGGAACAAAACAACCCAACAGGGATAGTAAAGTGTGGAAACCCAACGTTGATTATAATCATATTTTTTTCGGAGGTGAATCAGCCTCAGGCTGAAAGCCTCCATAATAAAGAAAACTAACTAACTAACTAATCATATTTACCTACTCCTGTAAACAGCACGGCTTTTTTAAAGGTAGCTCAACTACCTCTAATCTTCTAGAATATGTATCTTTCATTATAAAAGCGTTGGACAGTGGCAAGCACGTTGAAGCGCTATACACCGACTTCAGTAAAGCATTTGACCGCATCGACATACCATTATTAATCCTCAAATTGCAGAAAATAGGAATGGAGCCTGGACTTTTAAATTGGCTTCAATCATACCTAACACATCGCAAACAAATAGTCCGCTTTCAAAATAAACTTTCAGAACCAATTTCAGTCACCTCTGGGGTACCCCAGGGTTCTCAAATAGGCCCACTTCTTTTTATTTTGTACATAAACGACATTTCCTACATACTTAAAAAATAAAATTGCTTGTATATGCAGACGACATGAAGCTCTTTATGGAAATAAGTAATTCTAGCGATGCAGAAGAATTCCAGAATGAAATCAATATATTCCACACCTGGTGTAGTAAAAGTCTACTTCAACTGAACGTAAAAAAATGTACTGCAATAGCATTTAGCAGAAAAATTGAAACACCGCATATTGAAATATCATTAGGCAACCAAATAGTAGAAAAAAGCAAAATTGTAAGAGATCTAGGTGTAATCCTAGACTCCAAACTAACTTTTATAGAACATTATAATACTATCATTAGTAAAGCAAACCCTGCGCCTATATAATTTGCATTGCGGAACTATTGACATAACTATGTCCAAGCAGCAAATAAAAACTAAGCTAAAATAGAATAGAATTAATGCATAGTATGTAAGTAAACATTGTAATAATCATTGTATGTAGTCTACACTGACTTGACGAAATGGAAATAAGTCCAACATAGACCAATGGCTTTACGGGCAGTGTATATTTTGTTTTTCCTCTCGATTCGATGTGTGATATCCTATATGTTGGTTTCGTCATGGGAAAAGAAACAAACAAGCAAATCCCTTAACCTTTCATCCATCAGTTTATTTGTATGTTGGGGAGGTGACCGAATACAAAAATATTCCCATAAGTCAGCTGCAGTGGCGTAGCGTGACTGGGTGACACCCGGGGCGGGTTATGTGGTTTCATTTTTCAAACACACATTTATAAAAAAAAACAACTTGCATGCGGCGGGGTGTGGGGGTGTGATTTATAAGTTATGTGTTAATTTGCTTAAATCAGCATGAAATAAAAAAAAAAATACTCAGGCATTCCTCAGGAATCAGTTTCATGTTCAAACGTTTTTTCAAAGCTTCGTTGATAGTGAGAGGTTTTCTAAATCAGGTTATCCCGAGAAGATTTTATTTTGCTGTGTGCGTGCAATTAGTAGATAGAGAGAAGATTGATGAAGATTTTGTAGATTTCATGCATAAAGATAGATCACGATGCGAGAAGATAGATTTAGATGCATAAATGAAAATAGATTTTTTGTAGATAGATTTGATTACGTGAGATTTTTTAACATATCAGGATTGATATTTAGATATGTCACCCCCTCGGTTCATCCTAATGATTAGGTAGGAAAGTTGACGAGAACTTCTGAGAAAATTTCTTAGAAATTTCGAGATAAAGTCACAAGAAACTCCCTGGAAAACAAAAAAAAAAAAAAATGCGATTAAAGGTGTAAAAAATCTTCCTGGAAAATTAATGGAACAAACTATTTTCATTATGTTTGAAGTAAAAGTAAAAGTTTATAAGAAATCTAAAATCTTAACCACATTATGCTTTCCCTCCAGGCAACGCCACTGGCCAGTCGGATTATTGACAGGTGGATTCTTACGATGTATCAAGTTGTTTTTTTCATTGTCTCCACGTAGATACTTTTGGAAATGAATATTAGTCTATTTTATCCCTTCAGATATGGATCTCAGTCACACTGTTGGAAATAACCGGTATCCGGGTTATGTCGACAAAATTAAACCCTAATCTCAAGACAAAATAAAATTGTTTTGTATGACGTGAAATTTAAATTGCTAATGGTTTTTAGCATTTAGAATTTCTGGCTGCTGAATCATCATAAATTTATCAATTATTGGTACAGTGGTTGGCTTATTTGGTTGCGTTTATTAAAAGTAAGAGCTATTTAAAAAAAACGCATTTTCTTTCAAAAACCAACACTTGAAATATAACGAACTAAACTTTTTGAAATTTTGCTCATTTTTAGTCATAATAAAGATCATTTATATTCCACTAATTTTACTAGGTAAAAATTTTAAAATCGTACGTTTTACTAAAATAAATCTAACTTCATACAGGTTATTCCAATAAAGTCCAAAACTAAAAAGAATAAATCAACAAACATCTGCTTAACCACCAGTCAAGATAAAAAAAAATATATATATATCTATTCAGAATGTTTCAAAAAATGTTCCTCTAGGGTGTACGCTCAATTTTGCGATATGTCTCTTCACATATTTAGTTTCTTCTTCAGTTACCACCAAAAAAAAAATTCCTTTTTTGATAACAACTGACATTGGACGATGTTTTTTCTCAATCGCAGTAGATTTTACTGTGTTCCTTGCAATGTTTGCATACCTTGCGAATTTCAATCTTTGATATTCTTCTAAACTGGTGTCAAAAGCTATTTTGCTGATTCCACGAGATTGACTCGGCTAAGAAATCTGACATTTATAGTGTACTAGCTGAGTGTGCCCGGTCTTGCTCGGGATTCAATATTAGCTTGAGTTTATGCGCCGATTTAAAAAAAAGCATGCTATATTGTACGTAGCCCCCCCCTATTATCTAAGGGGCTACCCCCTATGATTATCTCCTTATACCCCCACACTCACCCCCACATGCCTAATTTGGTTCCATTTGCTTGATTAGTTCTCGAGTTATGCAGAAATTTCTGTTTCATTTGTATGGGAGCCCCCACTTACAGAAGGGGGAGGGGTCTCGAACCATCATAAGAACCTTCCACGGCCCCAAAAACCCCTGTATACAAATTTTCACGCCAATCGGTTCAGTAGTTTCCGAGTCTATAAGGGTCAGACAGGCAGACAGACAGACAGAAATTCATTTTTATATAGGGGAAATGACGGCTTCGGCATGACAGACTATTTACGGCAACACAAATTGAAACACTATTTTCACTGGATTTTCTTACGAAAACACTTCGCTGAATGCATGCAAACGATTCTTTATGCTTTCAGCTTCACTTTGACTATATTTTTACCACTGAGAAAAAGCAATCTAGCAAGGTTTTCTTGAAATGCAACACACGCACTTCAAATTATAGCTGATTTCGAGTTGCCGATAATAGAACAGCAGATTTACATGCAGTTCAAATGGAACGGTTGCCGAAGAAAAACTGGTTGTCGACAATACTCGCTCTCACTAGAGAAGATTGGAGCTTTGTAAAAGCGTTTCAAAACAGTTTTTGACAATTCTTTCGACTGAAATTGTTAGAGCAGCTGGCAGCAAAAGATTGTAAACAAACCAATACTGCATATGTGTGCGTTCCTTAGAGAAAAAGGCTATAGAAAGAAGGTCGCTGCTTAGGTTGCCGAGAATACGTAAATTCCCCTATATAGATAGAAGATAGATTAATCACATATAATGGTGCAAACTAATTACCAGCGAGCATTGGGTGGACTAGGTGCTCATATATGATCACGCTCTATGATTGGTTGCATACAATCAAAAGTAATAGATAGCTACATACTTTCTAAAGCAAAGCTGTAGTTGTGAGTGTCAACTATACAGGAAAAATAAGGAAGCACCAGTTTATAGCCAAAATCAATAGCCTAGATCTCCAAAACCTAATGAAGTGTTGCTATTTATGTCAAAGAATCAGTTCAATTCCACCTTCATACCAATGAAGTTATTGATGGTAACTGGCTCTTAGGCATTACAGTTGTGCGTGGCATGAAGATGGGTAATTTTGGTGTTTTGTATCATTCTCCCAGTTCTAGTGACCAGCGTTTTGTTAAAGTTTTAGAGAACTGGCTCGAGACATTCCTTGATTCTAGTAAATTAAATATATTAGCTGGTGATTTTAATATTAATTGGCATGACAACCATAATTCTGATCATTTGAAGCGTTTAGCTGAGTTTTTCAATTTAAAGCAAACGGTAAATGAGTATTCGCGAGTGAGGCACAGTAGAGCTTTAATTGATCATGTTTACTCCAATTTTGATTGTGTTTGTTCAGTTACGGATACTGATTTGAAAATAATCGATCATGAGACCTTAGTGATTAATGTCTTAGACCATGTTAACGATAACGACAATTTTGTAAAACTGAAGTGCTGGAGGAAATATTCGAATCAACCTGTTTCGAATCTTGTGGAGAGAAGGGTGGATTTTCTATTCGCGACCGGTAACTTAGATGACCTTGAGGTAGTAGTAAGTTTTCTTGCAAACTTTGGGGGTTCGTGATATTGCAGGGCTACTAGTGTAATATGATGCTTTGTTGATTGTTCATTAACTCTTGATCGCTTGTAATACTTATGAATATTTTAGGTGGACAAATTTGTATGGGCCGTGGATAATTGTCAACCCCCCCTAAACTGTCTACGTAGTTTATGAACAACCTCTAAGTAGGGTCCAGGTGTGGGAGTTGCCTTTCTAGCGTTGGTAGCATTGGTGTTCAGCACGGAAAACAAGATCGACGGAGAACAAATCAAGGAAAAAAAATATCCATCTTACTTCGGTGAAAACAATATAGGTTTTAAAATCTGCAATCTGCAACCCTTCTCCACCATTTTCATCTTTTTTGGTCAAATCCATACGTCAAAACCATTTGACCTGCATGGTCCACTCCTCCCATAAACCGGTTGTAGAATGCTATGGCTTCTGGACAATTTAAAACTTTTTTTCAATCAGTTTTCGATGCCCTTTGTACTGTTGTAGAGCAATTTAAATGTGCAATTAATCACCAGAACCTCCCTGATGTCCAACTAGCGATGAAATGAGAGCCCATCTTTCGTCAACATGGTCTGCGATTCAGGGGCCTCGAGCTTTGACAAATGTTTCCTATTCTTCTTAAACATTGTATGAAAATATTTTGAACAGTTTCACTGTAGAAAAAAGCCATAGAAGCATATACAAACATTTTTCTGCACGTTTGTGGTGATCGATTCAAGCAAGCAATACGCTTTTCTTTCACCGAGTGTATATTGATCGTCCTTGTCGCTGGTACTATCTTTAGGAACAGTAGCGGTGATAGTATACATCCTTGCCGTACAACCCGAATAGGGCCGGTATGTAAAGGCTCCATGTGAAAGCCTCATACTGCGTGTTCGATGAGATTAACGATCCGGGTTCCTATGCGGTTCAGGGAGCCCCACAGATTTTCGTGATTGAGTCGGTCGAAAGCTTTTTCGTTATCAATGAATACCAAATAGAAGGACGCTTGGAATGCGTTGACCTGCTGCGGGGTGATGTGGAGCGTGACAGTATGGTCCACACAAGATCAAAACCCACATAAAACCATAATTGATACTTGGGTGGAGAATCTAGAACATCTTATACACATGGAATTGAAACCTAAATGATGTGCATAATCTATATGAACCTGAGGCCACATCTCGAAACGAAAAACTTTTTCATACAAGCGTTCGTACAAAAAGTGTTTCGTTTCGAGATGCGCAATGTGACCCCTGTTATAATTTTAATTTGGAGCACCTTGAGCATGTTATAAACATAAAAATAGATTATAAGTGATGCGCAAAAACTAAATGAACATGTTTGAGTAGGTGTTGTCACAGTCACAGATGATGTCGTACAGGCCTTGGTTGATCCAGTAGATCAAATAGTTTGAACTCCTGGACAATTTGGAGAACCGAGAACATGTTATACACATGACATACGTTAATGTTGTTCTTAATCTCTGTGAAACTATTTGAAATAGCGGCGCCGGTGGTGTAGTGGTAAGCGTGATTACCTCTCACCCCAGCAGGCCTGGGTTCAATCCCAGTCGGCGCCGCCGGGATGTTCTGAGGCATAACATCTCCGATCACGCCTTCCTTCGGAAGGGAAGTAAAGCCGTTGGTCCCTGGTTCATGAGTTGATGGGTCGATAGGTAGGGTCCAGGTGTGGGAGCTGCGTCGGTAGCATTGGTGCTCAGCACGGAAAACAAGATCGACGGAAAACAAATCAAGGAAAAAAAAAAAAAAAAAACTATTTGAAAATGTTTTGTTACTAAGGACCTCATATCAATCTGGTTGATCATTTTATTTGAACATTTGCACCTTGAGCATCTTATATGTATGTATGTATGTATGCATGTATGTTTTTTTTATAGTAAGGTTTAGGAAAGCTTCAAGAAGCCTGGCCTGTAGTGAAGTTGGCACGGTGTGGTATCCACTAGTAGCCTAGTGCAGCTCCACTAAAACCCATTCCTTACTCTCTCCTCTGCCTGGATCCCCCCGGGACCACTGTGAAGCTACTACTTCGGGGGGTGGCTGTGCTCATGCACTTGTCGTACTCTCAGCGCTAGCTGGGGTTGCTAGATCGCTGCTCTTCTCTCCATTTACGCTGCAGCTCCGACATAATCTGCGTGACTGCCCTGCTGACGGCATTCCAAGTGCCCTCCTCTCGACACATTTCAACGACGACATTCTCCACGTTAAGGACGGGCATCTCCGTTTGCAGTGCCTCGAACCTTGGACAGTCGAAGACCACATGCTCCGGCGTTTCATCGACGTTGCCACACTCCGGACAGAGGGGTGACGCTGCGTGTCCGAACCGATGCAGGTATTTCCTGAAGCAGCCGTGGCCAGACAGGAACTGCGTTAGGTGGAAATTGACTTCTCCGTGTTTTCTGTTCACCCAGGTCGAAATAATCGGTATTAGTCTATGTGTCCATCTACCGTTCTCCGTTGTGTTCCACTCCTGTTGCCACTTAACCAATGACTCCACTCTCACAACTTTCCCTACTCTTCCGCCTGTAGCACTCGCTGTGCTCCGCCAGGGTGATGCCGATAGGGATCATACCTGCGATTACGCATACTGCTTCCGACGAGATGGTTCTGTACGCACTCACGACTCGCATGGCCATGAGCCGGAATGTACTGCTCAGTTTCCTTTGGTTCTGCTTCGTTTCCAGCGCTGGAACCCAGGCTGGACCTCCATATCTCAGTATCGATGATGACACGCTGGCCAGAAGACGCCTCTTGCTACTGCTGGGACCAGCGTTGTTCGGCATAATTCTAGCTATCGCTTTGATGGTCTTCGAAGCCTTCTCACAGGCATATTCGACGTGGCTGTTGAAGTTTAGCCGGTCATCAATCATCACTCCCAGGTATTTTAACACACGCTTCGAGGCTATGGTGTGCTCCCCGACGGTGATTTCTGCCCGGTGTACCGCTTTACAGTTACTGACCAATAACACTTCCGTTTTGTGGTGGGCTATCTGCAGCTTCGCTCCTTGCATCCAGTTACCAATCATATCGATCGCCTCGGTTGACAACACTTCCACCTCTTCCAGCGTCTCGCCTGTTACCGTCAAGACGACGTCGTCCGCAAAGCCAACGATCTCAACTCCTTTGGGCAGTTTCAGCGTTAGCACGCCGTTGTACATCCCGTTCCAGAGCGTTGGACCAAGGATGGAGCCTTGTTGAACTCCCGCTGTGATCCTAATCGATCTCTGTCCCATGTCTGTCTCGTAGACCAGAACCCGGTTCTGGAAATAACTCCTCAGGATCCTGCACAGGTAGTCAGGGACCCTCAGTCTATGCAGTGCTTCGGCGATGGCCTCCCAGCTGGCGCTGTTGAACGCATTCTTGACGTCGATCGTTATCACGGCGCAATATCGATCTCCTCTCCACTTCTGTTTGGACGCCTTCTCAGCTCTCTCGACCACTGTCCGAATTGCATCCACCGTCGATCTCCCTTTCCGGAATCCGAACTGCCTCTCCGACAATCCGTGCTCGCTCTCCGTGTATTTCGTCAGCCTGTTTAGGATGATCCTCTCCAAGAGTTTTCCGAGTGTATCCAGCAGGCATAGAGGCCTATACGATGCTGGATCCCTCGGCGGTTTTCCTGGTTTTGGCAGCAACACTAGCTTCTGTATCTTCCACCTGTTAGGGAAGTGACCCTCGTCCAGGCATTTCTGCAGCACCATCCTGAACATGTCCGGGGATGACTGGATCGCCGCTTTCAACGCTACGTTGGGGATTCCATCCGGACCGGGAGCTTTCTTCACCTTCAATCCTTTCGCCACTGATACGAGTTCCTCGTTGGTGACTTCGACGTTATCTCCGTCTCCTTCTCCGTACGGTGTAGGTGGCCAGGTTGTTGCGTCGTGCTTCGGGAAAAGTCCTTCCACGATGACTTTCAGCTTCTCTGGGCACATTTCAGCGGGCATCGTTGGACCTCTGATCTTCGCCATCACGACTCGGTATGCGTCGCCCCAGGGGTTGGCATCAGCGTCTCGACGCAGCTCCTTAAAATAGTTCGACTTGCTCTGCTTAATCTCTCGTTTAAGTGCGGCCCTGGCCGTTCGAAACACTTCTCTTCATTCTTCTCTGTCTGCTTCCGTTCTTGCTCTCTGAAAACGTCTTCTGGCTCTGAGACAACTAGCGCGAAGAGTGCTAAGTGCCTCATTCCACCAGTAGACTGGACGCCGTCTGTTATTTGGCTCCAGTTTCCTCGGCATGGTCGTGTCACATGCTCTTATTAACGTTTCTGTCAGCTCGTCCGCATTTAGATCTGCGGGACTTCTGTCCACACGAAGTGCCTCAACGAACAGATCCTTGTCGAAAGCCTTCGTCTTCCACTTTCGGTCACAAGTTCTCGTCCTCCGTACTGCCACAGTATTCCGTTGGCCGATGCCATATCGTATCGCCTGATGGTCGCTATGGGTATATCCTTCGCACACTCTCCAATCCATGTTTGCCATCAGCGACGGACTGCAGAAAGTAACGTCGATAATGGATTCCCGGCCATCTCTGCGAAAAGTGCTGCTGGTGCCTTTATTGGCCAGCATATCTTCCAGTTTTGCCAGAGCTTCCAGCAGACTGTGCCCTCTTGCATTGGAACATCTGCTTCCCCACTCCACTGCCCAAGCATTGAAGTTTCCTCCGATGACTACCGGTCGTCGTCCGATCAGCTCTTCGTTAAGTCCATCCAGCATCTCATGGAACTTCTCCATCGTCCATCTGGGGGGTGCGTAACAACTACACATGAAGATTCCGTTGATTTTGGCGATCACGAAACCTTCGTATGAGCTCGCAACCACTTCTTGAATGGGGTATCTGCCGATAACTTGTATAGCAGCCATCCCAGCTCTATCCGCCACCCAGTTACCGTTATCGGGAGGGACTCGATACGGTTCCGCAATGATTGCAACGTCGCACTTTGTTTCTGTTGTCGACTGCCACAACAGTTGCTGAGCAATGTCGCAATGATTGAGGTTTATTTGGGCTACCTTCATTATTGCTGGCCCACCATCGCCTTCTTGAACTCTGGGCACCTGAAACTTCCCGTCACATGGCCGTTTCCGTCCTCCTTTTTGCAGAGCATGCACCTCGGTTGCTTTGTACAGTCTTTTGCAACGTGCCCCTTCTCTCCGCATTTCCTGCACAGATCAGATCTGTCTGGGCCTTTGCAGTTTCTCGCCTGGTGACCGAAGCCCATGCATTTGTAGCATCTCTCCATTTTCTTAGATACCCGAGGTATAGCTTTCAACGGGCCTTTCAACAACCAGAGTGTCACCCTAGCTTCTCTCCCTACGAGGCCTAGACTTCTCCTTATTCTTCCTACCTTCCTTCTTATTCTCTTCCTTCTTCCCTGTATGTATGTATGTATGTATGTATGTATGTATGTATGTATGTATGTATGTATGTATGTATGTATGTATGTATGTATGTATGTATGTATGTATGTATGTATGTATGTATGTATGTATGTATGTATGTATGTATGTATGTATGTATGTATGTATGTATGTATGTATGTATGTATGTATGTATGTATGTATGTATGTATGTATGTATGTATGTATGTATGTATGTATGTATGTATGTATGTATGTATGTATGTATGTATGTATGTATGTATGTATGTATGTATGTATGTATGTATGTATGTATGTATGTATGTATGTATGTATGTATGTATGTATGTATGTATGTATGTATGTATGTATGTATGTATGTATGTATGTATGTATGTATGTATGTATGATGATGATGATGATGGTCCCACCTCTTACCCCTACAAAGATTTGAGCTGGACGATTTATCTTTAAGATAATTAAATATGACATTTTAACCAGGTTGGCAAACAAAATCGAACTGGTTTCAGTTACAGATATAAATTCCCTCTAGAGTTTACAGTTGCTTCACAGCAATATAAATGTTGAAAAGCTCAGGCGTCCACCTCTTAGTTCGCCTTTTTGTCCACCTAAAATATTCATAAGTATTACAAGCAATCAAGAGTTAATGAACAATCAACAAAGCATCCTATTACACTAGTAACCCCGCAATCTGATGCTATCATAATTTTCAGCAATGTCAGGAATGCTCACGAACCCCCAACATTTGCCAGAAAACTTACTACTAACTCAAGGTATCTTCCAAATAAGCTTCAAAATTGCATTTTTTTTTTATCAAATGTTAAATTCAGTCCTCTATATCCGTAATACGCGCGCGAGGCTCAAACCTTTGTAGACTACTATTTTTTTTTACTACTACTATTAAATCATATATCAAAAATCCATCATCACCATCGTGGCGAACAAAATAGTTTTTGCAGTGCTACAATAATTATTAAAAAGTCGTTATAACAGCTATCCATACAAAGTAATCCGTTAAAAATAACTTCGTCAAGATACATAATTTGTCAATTCATAAAAAAAAATCACTGGATAACCGTTCAAAAGACAGTTTTAACGTGTGAAATGCAATGTCTCTTAAATTCTGCTAATGTTGTTGAACGTTTAATGTGTCTAGGCATCGAATTGAAAACATTTATTCCTTTAAAAAATAATGAATTCTGTGAAGCACAAGTCAAGAAATGTGGTGTTCTTATTTCATCCGCGTTTCTAGTATTATATCTATGAAAGTCACTTCCTCTTTCAATTCGATCACACAAATATCGAGGCAGCAAACCGTTAACTACTTTAAAAATGAACACCATAGTCAAATATACAATTCTTTGCTTCACCGACAACCATTGTAAGGCATCTAGCATCAAAGTTGAGGAAGTGAATCTATTACATCTCAAAATCAAACGCATTATTTTATTCTGCAAGCGCTGTAATCTCGATATTTGTGTTGCATTAGACAGAAATAAAATGGATGGGCAAAAGTCTAGATGAGGAGAGATGATTGATTTGTATAGCTGTATTTTACTGGCAATAGTTAAATCGTTTTTCAATCGACATAGAATTCCATACTTCTTGGCAATTTTCTTGATGACATTGTCAATGTGAGAGTTGAACTTAAGTTTGTCATCAATAATCACGCCAAGATATTTAATCTCCTGAACGCGATCAATAGTCTCATCATCAATTACAACAGAGACGTTCTCATTTAATCGATTCCACGAAATTATCATAAATTTAGTTTTACTTGTATTCAATTTTAACTGCTTACACTTCAACCATCTACTTAGATACTGCAAATCTTCATTCAAGTGTGAGACGGCAACTTCTAAATCTTTAGCTGCAATGAATAACACAGTATCATCTGCAAAAAGGTTAATGTCGCAAAACCGTAAAACACGTCGCAAGTCATTAATATACATAATAAATAAAAGGGACCCTAATACACTTCCCTGGGGCACTCCAAGGTTGTTCCCCACGGGACTGGAAACAGAATCATTAAAAACAGTCCGTTGAGTTCTGTCAGACAAATAGCTTTCAAACCATTTATATGCAGTACTCGTAATTCCAAAGCGCTTGATTGTACTTAACAGTAAGGGCCTAGAAATTGTTTCAAAAGCGCGTTTCAGATCCAAAAAACAGCAACAATCGTATCTTTACGCTCCAAGTTGTCTTTCCACTTTGCTAACACCAAATTCAATGCAGTTTCACAAGAATGACCTTCCCGATATCCCGATTGTTCTGGTATCAACAAAGAGTTGCTATTCAAATACTCCAACAGCTGGCCTTTAACAACAAGTTCTAAGATTTTCTCTAATGTGTGCAACATGTTGATGGGACGAAACTCTTCGGCTTTAATCGTTCCAGCAACTTTTTGAATAGGAATCACTAAGGATTCCTTCCAAATTTGTGGCACATGTCCATTCTGCAATGATTCATTAATAAGGTCCAGAAAGATGTGGCCAATGACATGAAAGCAATCTTGAATAACTCTAGCATTAACATTATCTACTCCAGCCGATTTTCCTAATGAAAAACAAATAACTCTAAGTTCATCTAATGTAATTGGGTGAAAAACTTCAAATCTGCAACTACTATTAACTGGCTGTTTTATTTCGTCAGGTTCATCGACCAATTCAATAGATTGATTAATCAATGAAACACTGTCTACGAAATAATCATTAAACTTAGATGCAATTACTTGTTCTGACTGTTCTAATGTGCCATTAAAAGTTATGGACCGCGGTTTGCAATTACTAGGTTTTAATAAAGATTTCAAAATTTTCCATAACTCTTTGCTGTTGTTTTGATGCTGATCAATCTTCCTTTGAACATATTCACAACGAGTTTTCTTTATCGATTGTGAATACTTATTACGCGCGATTGTGTACCTAGTCCAATGATTGTCATTATTAGATCTACAAAACTTTTTGTACCATTTGTCCCTTTTCCGTTTAAGACGCAAAAGATTCAAATTGTACCAGC